>NW_017306875.1:0-16218 GCF_000935625.1 Nanorana parkeri | reverse complement strand
TGACATTTTTTTCCTAAAATATTTAATATTTTATATATATACATATACATATACACACACACGTGCTGGATATATGACAGACTTTGCAAGGATGAAAACAGGTTGGCATTTAAAAAAGGAGGTGATGTTAACTGAAGACATTATAAACTCAATAAAAGACATTACATATCATTTTCAGAGTCACATAATGGCTTATTTTTCATCATATTTAAATTCCATAGAAGCCATGTGTCTGATGTGGCTCAGTGTAGGTAGTGTGCGTTGGCTGTGTGTCCATGGGAAAGGAAATGCAGCCCAAAAAAAAAGTGTCACTATAGGGAGAAGGGATGATCATTTTATGGACTGAAAGGGTATGGCGGAGGAGGGAAGGGCGAGAGTAGGGAATACAAGGATGGAGGGGAAAGGAAAAGCAGAGGAAAAAGAAAGCTATTTAAAAATAAACAACATTAAAAAAAAAAAGGGAAAGGGGAAGATGAAAAAATGTGGGTATAAGGGGTGAGGAATGGAGGCTGCTAGGTTGGTATTCTGAGTAGGAGCTCCTGTCGGGGTCACCTCCCAAGAGGGAAAGTTCCTGTGTGTTAATCTATTAATATTCAACACCTTTGGGTCTATTTATAAATATTGTTACTTAAGATCCACAAACTTTTCTAATTGAATTCAATTGGGGGGAAAAGAAAAAAAAATGTGAATCCTGAAAGAAAAAAAAAAAAAAACATAAAAAAAACAGACTTCCCCTTACATCTCTGAGATGAGAAAGATGAAAAGATGAGAAGAGCAGGCTTGTAAACGTGTCACATTAAGAATTACTAGGCAACTAGATCTGTTTTATTGTAAAAGAAACATACAGGAAGTAAAATGGAGCAATCATTTCCACTTCTAGCCTTACATACAGATTGCATCTTCAAGCTAATCCTGCCCATTTGTGAATACTGTAAGTGGATGAGTTAAATGCTTCGGAAAGACTAAACGTGGGAACATAACCCTTTTATAGCGGCTTCCTGTTGACTCTTTAAGGGTTGTGAATGCCAAAGGTTTCCCGATCCTGTGATTATGATTGGCTGTAGTAATGCGTTTTGGAGCCCTACCTACGGGCTCTCGTTTGTTGCCATGTGACTGGGAGCATTCAGGGACAGCACAGTCACGGTGCTGGAAGCCCACTAATGATCATGCACCCAGCACATTTGTGGGACGAAGCTGAAAGAGCCATCAGGGAGCTGGTTCCACAACCATCAAATCTCACAGAACTGGACAGTGCTATTCATCAGGCATGGTGGCAGATTCCTCGCATCACCTTTCGTGGAGTCAATGCCAAGAAGAATCGCCGCAGTATTGAAGGCAAAAGGTGGCCCAAAGAAGTACTGGTGGGGTGGTCATAATAATCTGGCCACTCAGTGTATATGTCCTCCATATATGTTTAATAAAAACATTTAATTGTAGAAAACATACTTCACTTAAATGGCACTTCAATCAGGCATGCGTGATCCGATTCTCTTGTTGGGATAACAGCGCCTGTGGATCATTTATAGGAAAAAAAATGCCAATCATGCATTCACTGTGAGCATGCTTGGCAATGTTTTTTAGGAAGGGCCAATGGAGTGAAGCAGAGGCACTCGGGTCCTCAGTGATAGGAGGAGGCAAAGGCCAGGATAGTGCAGAATAGTAGCACCCCACCGGTGGAGTAAAAGCACTCAGAATACCATACTAACCATGATCAGTTCCCTCATCCACCAGGGTCCTGCAGGAAGCGGGCTCTTCTGGTCCATCTTGCAATGGGTGTATACAGCCTCTCTGTGGTACAAGGGGAAGTATTGCGATATGATAAAAGGTATAAAGAGCACTGGCAGCCTTCCTTCCCTCCTTTAGCTCTGGTTGCAGTAAAGGGAAGGCAAGTCCAAGTCAGAGTAGCCAAGTATTTTTAAAGCTGAACTTCAGGCGGAGATTTAAAAAAAAAAAAAAAACACCAATTAATGCAGTTGTGTTAATGTACTGCAACAAATGAGTTTGTTTTTTTATTAAAAAGCGTATAATTTGGATAATTTGAATTGGTATCCACCCCTTGTTTAACCTCCTGTGCTGCAGCACTCAAGAATGAAAAAGGGAAGAGCAACATTAGGCGCTACTAGCGCATATGGGCTATCAAGGAACATGCTGATTGGTGAATGAAGAGCAAGCAGGGGGATGACAACTCATTGTGCTGCTGCTGTCCCCTTCACGGTCCAATCACAAGCCAAGGACATGGAGGCAACTATGCTGTATTGCTTAACTCTAGCAGAGAAAAGTCAGGTCGCCAGGCTGGCTCTACCTACTGGTAAGGCTGTGCACATCTCAGGACTAAATGAACAGAAATAAAAAAACAAACAAACACTCTTATGCAGGTAAAACAGTTCTAATATACTGTATTTATTTCACAGTCAACACGGCCGTTTTGATGGGAGTTTAACTGAAAAGAAAAAAAAAAAGGTGTCTATGTGGTTAAAAACAACAGAGAGAATTAAAACAATTGTGTACACCTATAAACTGAATTCCTCTTTTGAGAGGAAGGACTTGAAAACAGGAAATATTTGCAAAACATGCCGAAAGCTGCATAGTAGCGGCACCCAGCACTCTGTGCAGCCCACACACAAAAGATAGTCCTTTCTTATGTACAGTGGGAACGAAGGAGACACTTGGCAGACAATGGATGTGGGATGAGGAGAACAGCTGTGCCTAGACGGGATTCATTCAAGGGTTGCTAAAGTTATGGATTATTTTTAAGTCTGGCCTGCCTCATCACACATCCCCCAGATGTGGTGTTGCTGATGAAAGCTGTGAAGAGTAACATGCTTACGAAAACATTTTTTGTATTCACCAAACATGCATTCATTTTGAGTTACAGGTTCATCTTTGATAGATGCAAACTGGTTGCACCAGCTACCGTAATCGTTGATGCGTTAGGGCCTAGATCTCTTTAACAGATTTCCTGCCAGCCTAGGAGTCTCACTTCTCATGCCACAATGAGGAGACTCGCTCACTTTTCCTAGTGCATTCTCTATAACAAAAAGGACGAATGTTCCAGCTGCACACTGAAGTCTCTTTATCTGATCTCCCGTAAGACTTTAGAATTGAGGAAAGGGGATGAGGAAGTCAATTCTCTCTCTGTAGTATGATGCTACTCAAATATGTCTGGCTTGTTGTCTTTACAATGAGATCATAATGCAAGAAGTTCCTAAAATAAGAATGCCGGACAGGAAGTCAGAGAATACTCCCCTCTACAGTCACAACTGTATTTCACATATTGTCAGATTTTAGAAGTTCCTTTTGCATACAGTATATACTGTAAAATGTTACCAGTAGGTCATTAATAAAAACTAAATGGCCTCAAACGTTTACCAGCCAGTTAGTGTTAAATTTGTTATGCTATAAAATTACCAAATGCCTGTCAAAAAAATGCCTGTTTTAATTTTAGCTTTTCATGTTTTTACCCTAAGGAGAACTATGGGGAAAAACACTGACCCCATAGTTCTCCTTTAAACTTCCTCCTATATGCCAAAAGCATTACACCTGTATTGCGCAAATACGTTTTGCAGTAGGCACATTAGCCTCATTGTTGGAGAAAGAATAAAAGAAAAACAAACACCTTGATGCCAACCAATTACTGATATCAAGAATACAACCTTCACCATTGCACTTGCGATGATGGCATTAAAACCCAGAATTGTAAACACATCTTATGCCAACGAGCTGAATATGCGTTATGGTGCATTGCCCTTTATTTTGGATGGCACCTCAGAGTACTTATACAGTAAAAACAAATGCATCTGTGCTATAGCGCACCACAAGACAGGGAGGTGTATGCTTTCTGTAATTAATAAAAAATAGAGCAGGTACTCATGTGTTGAGGGCCCATTCAAACCGAATGGGCTGCATTAAAAAGGAGAATTATGGGGAGAGTGAATTACACTCATCTCCATAATTAAATCCAATGTGTGACACTGAAGCTGTCACACTTCACCTCTATTGATCGAGAACTGAGCGATCACATACTGCTGACTGCTCAGTTCATGATCTTCTCCCTGCAGAGAGCGGTGATGGTCAGTCACTGCTCCCCGCAGAGATTCTCCCCTCTCCGTTCCTCCAGCGCTGACTGGAGGGACGGATAGGGAAGGGGGGAGGACACAGATGGCTTTAACACTAGAGAAGCAGAGCCAGCCGTTAATCAGCCAGTGGGGTAGATTCCGACAATATTGTCAGGATCTCTCCCGGCTGCAGCACGGCTCTGCGCTGTCAGCATATAGCGGGCAACAGCCTGCTATATGCAGAATTTTGGGTCACAAGAGGACATAGTAAATGTCCTCCTGTGACCCTAGAGAGAAAACTATAGCCAAAAAAAAAAGGTTGGGCCATAGTTCTTTTTTAATGCAAGCGAATGTGTAAAGGGGCGCTTAATGTGCATGTCCTAAAGCCAAATCCTTTTTTTTCCATCATATCAGGTTCTAATTTTGTTACCATTGTCTGGCTATGGAGATTTACCTTCACTTACTGTCCTGTACTTCAACAGGAAATAGGAGGAAATCTCACCCAAGTGAATGAAATTTCCATCTTAGGGAGCTGTGGCCCCATTGGAGGATTGTGCCTCCCTTCTTGCCTTGGTGATAGCTCTAAAATATTGGATTTCTTTTCACTTACGGTCTTAACGACAACAGTATCACAATCCCAGGCAGCATCCATAGTAACTGTTCAGAACCTATAGTGTATTTCCACCTTTCCAGCCAAATTAGGATAACACCTACTTTATACTGATTTCCCATTCACGAAGCTTAAAATAAAAAAATTTTAAAGTTAAAAATGCTTCTTTCTAGAAAATTATGTGCAGAACTGTCTGTCCTAACAAAGGGTTAAAGATCTTTAAGGCTTGGGTGATGCATTGTATGTTATTGCACTTTTGAACCAATCTGCCCCTAAAGTTATTCTGAACAATTTAAGTTGCTCATAGAGGCCTATGTATAATTTTGCTTCAGAGAAACAGGGAAGGTAAGAATTATTAATAATAAATATTATTATTATTATTATTATTATACAGGATTTATATAGCACCAACAGTTTGCGCAGCGCTTTACAATATAAGGAAAACATTACAATCACAATACATATCAAGACAGGATGTTAAGGAGGGCCCTG
Organism: Nanorana parkeri; assembly: GCF_000935625.1. NCBI lineage: Eukaryota > Metazoa > Chordata > Amphibia > Anura > Dicroglossidae > Nanorana > Nanorana parkeri. The sequence continues at coordinate 11,061 of NW_017306875.1, read as the reverse complement.
CTCATGAGGGCTTACAATCTAAATAGTAATGTGCAAATGAAACCTTGTTCATAGCAGGGAGTTATTAAAGAAGAATACCATCTGGACTGTATGGGGACAAATACTATCAGAATATACTGAAAAAATGAAGCAACACCAACCTAATCAAAGGAAGAATTCCTTAATTTCAATACGCATGTAAGGGAGGTGAGGGAGATGAACTTCTGTATGCCAAACCGAAAATGGGCATTTCTGTTTCAGCAGCTTGATAAACGTAACCTTCTGCCCAGCTTTAGAGACCTACAAGTCTGAACTCAATAATTGAGATGCCTGTCCATATATTTTGGCCATACATAGAGGCTGATGTAATATCTTCTTACATATTATATTATTATTATTATTATTATTATTATTATTGCTGTGTGTATGGGAACACAAAATATATAGTTTTACATATATATAGCAGATATGGAAATGCACTTAAAAAGCTAGATTCCAGGCACAAGAACTTTCATTTAAAACATACTTCTTAATAAATGCAAGGGATATAAATCCACTTTCTGTGCACCAAATACCTTTGCAAACCCATTTGTTACCTTTTGAAAGTAGCAGTGGCATCACTGTGCAAAGAACAGAGTTGTGGGAGGGACACAGCAGGCCCTGTCTACTACGGGCTGCCTGCAGAAAACTACAGGAGGGGGTGGATACAAGACCAGTCACCGTACACTTGGAGAGAGAGCAGCAGTGACTGGTCTTTATTACAGGAAGATCCTGCACAGAGGCAAAATTTCACATTCGATTACTGCACAGATCTTGAAAAACACACAAAAAAACATGAAGATTCAAGTAAGAACACACACATGTCACTTGTATTTAGACAATATTTATGTATCCCAGAGTTCAGCTTTAAGCATCTTATCATCTGGATGCTGTTTATGCAATCCACTTGAGAACCATAACAACTAAGCAGCCAAATAGAAACACATAGTACAACACAGATAAAGTGACGTGTGGTATGGAATACATACAAATGTGCTCATAAATAACTACTCTCTTGTCCCAGTACAGATGGACCGATAGGGAAGTGGAAGCCTCATAGCAACCACAATATATATATGACCTTTATTTTAATACATTTACACTGGAACTCCGGGCACTTCAGGCTGTGCTGTGTAGCTGATTCACCAATCCAGGAGTTATTTTTAAACATTCAGATGCATCAAGCCTACAGAATAACCATTTAATAACAGGATTCTGCTGTAGATAAGACAGCCTGAACAAGGCTCATTTCCATGGAGATGGGATACCTTGTGAGCATTCCCATCTGTAAACACAGCATCCATGACTGTTTAGTATCCCAAACATCTATGGGGGTCAACCCACTCAAAAGTCAAAGTTACGGTGATTGCAATATGTATCCAATCATGTAATGATTTCCTCTTCATAATGTTCAATTTACAGACATGAATATTGCTATGATGTACAATATGTTTTTATTTTGCATGAAGCCGCCACTACTTAGCTACTGAAAGCCATTATTTCTCAGGAGTTAATATTTCACTGAGTTATTTTATTGCTGTCCTTTTTTCACATTCTTATGTGACAGTGCTGGTGCTTGGTGACCGGTCAGGGAGACTTTACACCAGTGGTAGGACACTCCAGGTCTACAGCTGTGGCATTAACTACAAATCCTAGCATGCCTCTGCAAGTCACACCTGTAACTGTCAGTCTTGCAAAGCCTCAATGGACTTGTAGTTCCACAACACCTGCAGGGCCAAAGTTGCCTACCTCTGCTTTGTACAGTACTCTTCAACTATAGCAGTTCAGGGCTTACACAGGGCTTCCCTTCCTCATTTCTGACTGCTGAATTGAGCAGCGGAGGAGAGCAAAGTGAGGTTAAATGTGCGCTGCTGAAGAGGGGGCATTACAGCTCCTCTTCGGGATAAAATGAATCCCCCCCCAAAAAAAACCTAGCTAAACAACAAAGCTCAAGTATTAAGCACGGGTGGTCAAACTCTAGCCCACAGCCACAGGCATGACTCCCAGAGACAGATGCATGATGGAATTTGTAGTTTTACCACATCTAAAGGGCTGGAGTTTAACACCCCTGGTATTGAGTTTTGGCCTTTGTTTACTTCCAGTTGGCGCTTTCTTCAGGTGTCCATGTCACGGCCTGTATGAAGTGGACACTTCCTATTGGCTTTCCAGCAACAGGTTTCTCTAGGATCCAGAAGAGTGACGTCATTGCAAGGGAACTGGCCAGTATGGGACCAGCTGCAGCAGTAGATCAGCAGGCCCCTGTACCTGGCGACAGCAAAGGACCTGGAGGGGGGATGCAGGGGAGGGTAGCTTGCTTCAACAGCTAAGGAAACTTAGAAAAACCATGCAGGATGGGTAAGGTGGTCATAGGTGGTCTCTGTTGCTTTGCACATTCAGAGCAAAGTGACAATTCCCTTAAAGCCCTCCCCTGCCCAATTCTATTCCTTCCCCACGCTCCTGTGCTGCTCCCTGGAAGCAGACATGAATTTCCCTGTGATCCCAAATATTGAGGGCATGTGTCCTCCCCCCATGATGTTGTATTCAAGCATGTGGAGAAACGAAGCATCAGAGCAGTGCGGGTAAGGCAAGTATAAGTGGGTTGGAGCACGGGCTTTAAAGAGAGTCGGTCACTCTACCATTTAGCATGGGCACAACATAGGTTCATTGCACTGAAAGAAACATGCAAGCTGCCATTGCTGACCTCCTTCTGAAATTGGAAGTTGCCCGGCTGTTTTGAACATTGACCCCTTCGTTCCGGCTCACGACAACCTTTAAAAGGGGTTTCTGAATGGGAGGTGGACTTTGTGATCATGTGATCAGCGGTCTCATAAGTCCTGATCATAAACAGTGGCCAGTAGCTGTGGGCGGCAGCTCAGTCACTGTGCTCGGAGGTTGCTCTCGGCATAGAACAAGGGGCCAGCCAGCACTAGGGCCCACCCGCCTTAGTGACACGTATATTGCATTACCTGGCAGAAGGTGTTAGTATTCAGAGTCAATGACCTGGAATAAATATCCAGATAAACAAATGTCAGTGGCATTTCTAAATCTGCATATTTGTTCTCAGTCAGCGGGCCAGAGAGTGCCAAAGTCACTTGACCAAAAGACAGCAAGGGAACTAAGAAATAAAAGTCTCAAAATGTCATAAGTACACGTCTCCTTTAAGGGGAGATACCAGTGTGAATGTTGGTGAAGTGACTTTTACAGTCAAAATACAGCAAAAAGCCATAAAAACACAAGCATGTGGTAAACCCAGCTACTCCGTGCGATAAGAAATGTTATTGTTAAATGTAGGAAATAACACACAGTAATAAAGATATGCCGTATATCATGCTTTAGTGAACCGACCATTATGTGCAATGCTTCCCCAAATAGTGAACACGAAGTGCAGCTCAGGTACCCAAAAAAAAAAAAAAAAAAAAAAAAAAAAAAAAAAAAAAAAAAAAAAAAAGGTACAAGCACAAAGAAATACTTAAAAAGAACTGACCAACATACACACACCTACAATACCTGCCGTCAAAACTGGCTTTATATCATTTTAATTCAATACTGCTCCCGTCCTTCACTTTTCATACATTGGTTAGTAATGTCATCTTACAGACAAAGGTTGTATGTACCATCCATTTGACAGACTCTGTACAGTACATTGTAACTCTGCATAGGACAGGACTATAGACCACAATGCCCAGCAATCAGTTATATGACTACAGCATACTGTAACCCTGCACAGGACAGGACTTGAGTTCTGCAATCAGTTATAGGACTACAGAGCCCAACAATCAGTTATAGGACTACACCACACTGTGTCTGTGCAAAGGACAGGACTACAGGGCCCAGCAATCAGTTATAGGACTACAGAGCCCAACAATCAGTTATAGGACTACACCACACTGTGTCTGTGCAAAAGGACAGGGCCCAGCAATCAGTTATAGGACTACACCACACTGTGCCCCTGAACAATACAGGACTAGAGTCCACCAATCAGTTATAGGACTAAAGCACACTGTGTCTGTGCACAGGACAGAACTACAGGGCCCAGCAATCAGTTATATCGCTAGAGCACACTGTGACCCAGCACATGACAGGACTAGAGGCCAACAATTAGTTATAGGACTACAGCACACTGTCTGTGCACAGGACTACAGAGCCCAGCAAACAGTTATAGGACTACAGCACTACAAAGCCCAGCAATCAGATACATGACTACAGCACAATGTGACCCTGCACAGGAGAGGACTACAGAGCCCAACAGCCACATATGACTACAGCACACAGTGACCCTGCACAAGGCAAGACTACAGACCAGAGTACCCAGCAATCAGGTAAATGATTACAGCACATACAGAGCCCAGCAAACAGTTATATGACTACAGCACACTGTGACCCTGCACAGGACACAACTACAGAGCCCAGCAAACAGATATGACAGCACTACAAAGCCCAGCAATCAGATACATAACTACAGCACACTGTGACCCTCCCCAGGAGAGGACTACAGAACCCAGCAATCCGTTATATGACAGGCGAGTAAGCCTGTGTTGTGGAGCTCTGCTAGTGACAGGTGACCCTCACAGCTCTGCTGCAGTGATATACAGGAAATGCTGCGTAATGTTATTTTCTGGTGCTCTGCAGCCTGTGGTTGCTCTAGATGTAACCTCTTACTAGTAGAGCAAGCGGATACTCTGCATTGATTTGCTGCCATAGCTATGTTCCCACACCTGCCCAGCCTCTCCTTATTGCTGCCATAATGATAACACACAGATAGGGGAGGCTGTGCAGGAACTCTCACCCAGACTTCATTCAATCACAGGGCTCAGGCACATGCCACCCGCCCACTTTCCCACTGCCCACACTTACTTCTATGTGCTGCCACCAGTGATTTGCCATCCTTGATAAGCTCTTTAATGAACTTGTTGGTCGTGTCCAGCTCAGTCTCGTGCGATTTCAGCCTCTCCCTGAACTGCGGGCTGTCCAAATAGCAATCACTGAATTCCAGCGGAGGCAATCCCATGGTGTGCCTTCACAAGCAGCAATCACAGCGAACGATACGAGTCCTGTCAGTGCACTCCGATCCCAGCCTACAGGGAGCTCAGGACATGACGGCAGCACGGCACACGAGATGTGCTCAATGAAAGTTTCCTCGCAGCAGCTGGAGTGTGATTGTGATGATGATGATGATGAGGTCACTCGGGCTGTGATGGCATCCGGCTCTCCGTTCTCTGATTGGTCGATCGGGGAAATGAGGAATAGAGCGGGCCTCTCACATAAGGCCGTGTGATCTCATAGTCACTGGCCGCCACCTCCCACCGAGCTCTGCCCAAACACCTCCCACCCCGAGCTCTGACAGCAGGCATCCCCGGCATCCCTCCGGACATGGACTGCGCGGGCTGTGCAAGGCATAGGACTCTGTCCATGTAATAGTATAGAGTTGCAGGCTTCACCATCGTAGCACAGAAAATCAAGTAGTTCAAAATGTTTATTTGTGTTACATTTATTTATTTATTTGCAGCGTGCCATTGAATTGGCTACAAATTTGATTTATCCCTGGCAAAGCTCCCTCAATCCTTCACACTTCATAGGTGTCTTTCCTTCTGTGAGTGTTTAACCACTTAAAGACCAGGGTGTTACACCCCCTTCCTGGCCAGGCCATTTTTCAGTATTCAACGCTGCAATACTTTGACTGACATTTATTCCGTCATGCAACGCTGTACTGAAATGAATTTTATACCATTTATTGGGGACAGATAGAGCTTTCTTTTGGTGGTATTTAATCACCACTGGGGTTTTTATTTTTTACTATATAACAAAAAAAAGTACCCTACATTTTGTTTAAAAAAAACCCTGTTTCCCTATGAAATGTTATGAAACATTTATTATCACCCTAATTTTTTGGTAAAATATAAAAGACGTGGTCACGTCAGGCACATAGACACCAAACATGTCGAGCTTTAAAATTGTGCGTGCCCGTGAAATCGCAGAAAAACTACCACACCCAAAATTGTCCATAGGTGACGCTTTAAAAGCATTTGATGGCCCTAAAATTATTGCTCTCAGTCAGGGATGGCCAAACTGCAGCCCTCCAGCTGTGGTGGAACTACGAATCCCATGAGGCTTTGCAAGATTCTCACAGCCACAGACATGACTCCCGGAGAGAGATGCTTCATGGGATTTGTAGTTTCACCACAGCTGGAGGGCCGGAGTTTGGCCATCCCTGCTCTCAGTACACGATCTCCCTTTGATCTCCACTGATAGCATCGCCGTGACAGGCACAGCTGATCTCGGCAGCGACTGAGGTAAAGAGAGGGTTTATTAACCCTTGCAATGGAGCTACTCCCGCACTGCCAAGGTTAACTGCTCGTTTTGGTCTAGACTTGGGATTAAAATAGAAAAGATATACTCACCCGATCCTCCGGGCCGGCTTGTTCTTAGACCTGTTCCTGGAGAGTCTCTCCTCTTCCACTGTAGTGGTCTAAGGATACTTGAGTCATCACAAGCTTTACACACTGTCAGTGGTGTCAGTAGGGGGGGGGGTGGCCAGCACCTGGGTGACACCATTGGTAAGGTGACACCAAAATGACTGACAATCATTTTGGTGACACCCCCCTGGTGTCAGCCCAACAGTTGCTCGAGAGAGAGAGAGGAGGGGATCCCGCGTCCCTTCCTCTCTCTGCCAGAAATCTCACGGGTCCGGAGAATTGATAGAACACCGGCATCCATCACCAAGCGGTGCAACGATGACGTCACGCTGGGGGGTCTCTCAGTACTTGCTCCGGGTGTCACCCTGCCTTGGGACAACTCTGACAATGTATAGGATGTAAGAATGCCAAGGGACATTGCATTGCTGTAGCAGGGGAGGAGGCAGGCTGGAGAGCCGTTCACACCATCTCAATGCGTTAATCACATGGTTTTGTGCGATTAGCCCTCAGGACCGCACAACGCACCTCCTGTGCTATTTCAGTGTGGGAGGTGAGTTGTGTCCCATGCATCTCAACAGCACCCCAAACGCACCTGCAGTGTGATCGGGCGCGCTGCAATTTGCGGTGCCGCAAATATCGTGCGGTGCAATATGATTGAAAAATGTATTTAATTATGCTATTTGCTGACCCAGCTCCTCCACCTCTCGCCTCACCTCACAACATAAACATTTAACATGCAACCTTTCCCAGCCAGGGTTCCTCCAGAGGTTGCAGGGCTACAGATGATTATTTTTTCTGTTGGGGTGGTACAACCCTGGGCACCCAGTGAAGATGAATTAGGTAGCGAACTTCAGCAAGGAGCTGATCTCCCGTCCTCCTGACGCCCTCGGAGCCGGTCCCGGGATCCAAGATGGGGCAGCGGATCCCGGGAATCAAGGTGAGGGGTGCCGGTGCCGGCGCTGGTGCCGGTCTCTTCTCTGATCTACCGCAGACTCCTCCTGTCCCATGGTGTCTGTCCGACATGCACGCTCACAGCTGCATGCATTCACCTCCACTGTGTCTCTCCTCTTCTCCCCGCTGATGATCTCCACTGCGCATGCGCCCCCGCCCCATCATCCTGCAAGACCGCTCGAGAATTTTCAGATCTACAGCTAGGAGCGAGCGGCGGAGTCAGAGGTAAGTATTTACCTCTTTGGTAACTTTTTTATATTTTATAAAATGTTTTTGCATATATCTACTGCTTGCTATTTGACTGTAATTCTACTTTCAAACTTGAGGTTACTGTGTACATGGTGACATGTGCCCCAGTCCGTGTACCTACAAAGTATGCTTTAATTACTGTGCCACAAACAAGAGTCAGACAGACAGATGCAAACCTCAGCACAGTCATGGTAACAAAATGAATCTCTTCCATGACATGCAGTTCCATCAAACAACAATATGAGCTGTAATGTCACCCACAGCAGAACACATATACAGCATCTAGCAATAAACAAATAAAAGTTGAGTCAGCTAGGTGACCATGCTGGGCTTCTGGGAGAGAAGGGGTTACAGTGCTTGCCTTCGGCACACCCTGCCATCACCCTGCAGAGCTGTCCAGCCCACAGCCCACAGCCCACCTTGTGTCTCTCTCTTCTCCCCCTATAAAGCATTCACTTTGGCATCCCTCTGCAGCTTTCTCTCCTTTATTCAACTCCATGCACCAAGCAGCCTGCTCTGTGTGCCCAGCAGGCACGATGGGCAGATTGTACGAGATTTTAATGACCTTACAACCATCGCATAACGAACGTTGTGCAATGGTTGTAAGGTGTATGGTCCCTCCAAACACAAAAAAATTATATACCCCCCCCCCCCTATCAACCCCCCACACAAAATTATAATACACTCAACCCCTTCCCCCCAGCTGCCTCACCTGTCCACGTCTTTGCAGGGAGGAGGCTGTGAGCAGGATTAATCCCTGGTTTATCTGTGAGTGATTAGTGAGGTCTGCAGCAGACCTCACTATCACACCCAGATAGCCAGGCATCGATTCCCACATACATTCTTTCTTTCGGCCGGAGCTCAGAACTGTCAGAGCTCTGGCCGAAGGAAGCTGGAGCTGACAGGAGCTGCTCTGCGGTCTGCATCTGACACAGATGCAGACCGTGGAGCTGCTCCCGCAAGTCAGGTATGCGGTCTGCGACCGTGTGCCTGACATGTCAGCTGGCTGCGGGCCACATAGTACCGGCTCGCGGGCCGGAGTTGGGCCGCGGACCGGTACTTGGAGACCCAAATTTCCACTCGCCCTCACCTTATTTTTACTCGCCAAATGCGAGCAGGCGAGTGGAAATTTTGAGCCCTGATCTATGGTGTAGTGAAGCTATGGATTTTTAAGACCTACCCTCTCAGGGAGGAAAGTATCCTTGGAAACTCATGAAACAAGTTATGGACATAAATAAACCATACTGCGTGAAACAAAACAGTCAATGAATAAAGAACACATACCAAATAAAAATATTACCATCTTCGCCTCAAAAACCAAAGTACATATCACATGAGGACTCACCTCAGTTGCCTCCCTCCCCATGACCCCAAGGAATATACAGATGAAACCTGAGTGTTGACCTGGCACATGGTGTGTTATTTCAGGCTACGTTAGGGCTATTGGGCAGAAAACTGGAGGATAGATGTCTACAGTACATCTAATCTGGCCGAGGTACCATATTGTACCATGAAGTGTATTGGATTCATTTCATGACTTTTTACAATTTAGCTAGTGTGAGCTCTGCAACCAAATATTTAGCACGTGTGTGGAAGAAATTTTTTGGTGTGGGACTCTGCATGTGAAATTGTGCAGTTAGTGGAAAAACTTAATTTGAAAGAGTTCTAAAGTCACAGTATATACTATCTTGTTGCATCAGCATCATAATATGAATTCATACTATAGTTGGTTTTGTTAATGCAATTAAAGCTTACTTGAAAATATCCCTCTTATGTAGTGAGTGCTGCTTTCCATCTGCCCATCATTTTCAACAACTTCCTAGATTCCTAGGATACATAAATGTAGGGTATCAGGGTCATCGTCATTCCTGATAGAAAAGTTGTGAAATAAAATCGCATATTCTGGTTGGAGGCCAATATGATTATAGGGTTTCCATTAAACCTTTGGTCCAAAACCCCCTGCTGTGGCGCACAGGGAGGGAGAGGGCACAGAGTGGCATGGGTGACAAGAGTCCAGTTATCAGAAGCTCACTTCTGGAGACTGGCTTGGCTATGCAGATTCACACAAATAGTCTCTAGGAGAAGCAAACCAGAAGGCAGCTGGCCAGGACACTGGAACCCACAGCAGGCTGGAAGCATGGTTTGGACAGGTAACAGATAGGGTAGCAGGCAGTGGTCAGGAGGCAGGCCAATGTCACACCAGAAGGTCAGCAGAGAAGAGCCTTCATTAGGAATTAACCAAGGTCACACTGAGAGACCAGCTGTGGTCAGGAACTAGCAGAGGTTCATAGCAGGGTGGCAGAGCAAATACACATTTAAGGGCAGTAGGGAAGTAGATTAGGAACAGGTTCAGGCTTCAGGTAGCAGGGTAACAGCTGAAAACCATCCAGCAACTTCCTAGCTCAGCACTGTTCATTAAAAAGGCCATCTGCCTGGAATTAGGCTTGTCTGCGCGTGCAGCAGCCTGCCCATGTATCCGCCCAACGTTCCTTGGCAGATTAGCATGCTCATGTGGATTAGTCCACTTGTGTGAATTAGCCTGTGCGCACAAATTAGTGAGTTTGCACGAACATGTGTGCACATGCAGCTGGCTGGAAACTACCCTTGTTTGGGTTTGGGCATCTCGTGATGCCATCTCCTGATACGAAGGTCACATTGTACTATTTCACAGACAAATGCCAGAAATATTGTACTGACTCCAACCAGCTTTTACTAGGACGCAGTTTCACAGGAAGACAACTGCCAGCTTTTAATCTAAATTACAGTGTATAATTTCACACACAAAAAAAGACAGAAATATTGCGCTGATTCTATGTACACTATGTAAGCTGTTTTACTAGGCCACATTTGCACAGGGAGACATCGGTTATTCTTTATTTAAGAAATCAATGTAAGTGTGTAGTTATTCACAGAAAAAAAGATAGAAATATTGTACTGGCTCCATCCACACATATTCTGACTCCGATCGTTGTGATAGCTAAATATATCCCTTGCTGAGACCTCTATGCGTGGCCTGTATAAGCAGATATACTCACTGCGGACAATCCTCGTCAGATAGCTGAACTCGTCAATACCGATTCATTCAAAAGAGGTGTTTATTCTTTAACATCAGGTTACAGCAGATGATAGGAACAGCAGTTGAATGGTTATAATATTGTGCGGTCAGAAAATGATGCCTTTCCTCCGTACTGTGCAGATTACCTGTGTGTCCTTGTTACATGTGGCCTTCAACTGTGGCCATGACACAGGAAGTACTGCACACAGGAAGAAGGAAGGGGCGTACACTAGGGGGAAATGCATCGTCACATGAGGAATAATTACAGAAAAACATGTACATTACAACAAAAGGCCACTAGATGGCAGCATAGGATAACACATGGATTTACAAGGCAAACCTTGAGAGGCTAGTGTTAATGAGCTCACGGCGTGC
>NW_017306874.1:981446-1003575 GCF_000935625.1 Nanorana parkeri | reverse complement strand
TGGATTTGTGCGTTGAACCAAGTGAATTTCCATAACAGTGGGAATTCATAAAAGACAAACATTTCCAGAATGACCCCAGGTATACAACCAAGATTCCAGACACCTAATACTGTTGTCATTCTAGGTCAGCCTTTCTTCATCCTATTCCTGGTAAGGCCACCAGGAGGACAAGAAGAAATGAACATATCCAGTGGATGGACAGCTGCTGGAATGCTGGGTATTGGAGTGACATTAAACCCTCAGATTTTTTATCATAAAACAATACTGTAATGTGTGCCTTACTGTAATCCATGGTAGTTTCCCTTCTCTTTGCTGCTCTTCCTTTTAAATCTGTATCTGTTCTCATGCTCTGCAGAACTTCTGTTTTGCAGCAGACTGCCTTGTCTCAGGAATGGATACACGGTGTCTGTGTGTAGGTTTGCAACCTGAGCCAGCACTACAGGATGAGGCCCTGAGCTGAAAAGGGAAGTTCTCCCCAAGCATGTGAAGACATGAGGATTTAAAAAGGAAGAGCAGCAAAGAGAAGGGAAACAACCATGGATTACAGTAAGGCACACATTACAGTATTGGTTTATGTTAAAATATCAGAGGGTTTAATGTCACATTAATAATTAACTACAATTACCTTTACTATGTTATCACCAGACTGGCCATTATTCCGTAGACAATCAAGACAGATGGCGATCTGAGGGTCACTTCTGTGGTAGTCTTTGTTTTCATCATTTTCCTCTTCATCGTCTTTAAGTCTTTTACTGCCTGGGAATCCATCTGTTAAAAAGAAGTATATGAAATAAAAAAAAGGTTCGTTTTGAATAAAGTCATGTGATATGTTGTATGCTCATATGATGGGAATTGAAGCAGAGTATTTCTAAGTAAACTATAACATGCCTAACCTTATCTTCTCAATTTACTTAACCCTTTGAGGACCTTGGGCACCGGTAATACTCCCCAAAAAACTCCAACAAAGTTCTTAAGGTGCATTTCCTATGTCCTGCTCTTCTCCCGACTGTTATTTTACTAATTAACTCCTTAGATATTATATTTCTGCTAATCAAAATATACTGTATATCATATATCTGTTCTGTTATAATGTAACACTCAAAAGGTAGGAAAAGAACCCCTAGCTCCTACACCGAAACGTTGTTTATGCCCTCTAGTTACAAAGCACAAATAAATAATGTTAAGCTTGACAATGTCCAGATTGACAACACACGTCAGGTGGAGTATGGTAACGTAACTGAGGCAAAGTGCTTTGGTGCAGAGTCGCAACGAGATCCATCTCTGGCAGGAAACTGAAAGAGGGACATTGGCAGGAGTGCATGTTTGAAAAACCCATGCTCAGTATAGTGATAGCACTTATAGTGCTTTGTTGGACACTATGGGGTTGATTTACTAAGCTTATGAACACACCACGAACATGTATACACCTCTGTAGTGTGTTCCCTCCCAGCATGATCTATGGGTGGAATCTAAACACCTTTGTAGTGTGTACACACCCAGCAGGTGTCTGGCCACCCCTGTCGTAAGGGTAACGGGAGGACACAAACTAGCGTCCTCCCGTCACCCAAAGCTCAGTATACCGCGAGCTGAAGCTCGCGGTATACTGAGACGCCGCAGCCGTGAGTGACAGTCACGGCTCTCTGCAGGGACAGGATCGAGAAGTGAGCGAACGACGTTATGCGTTGGCTCACTTCCCGATCTATTGAGCCGACCTGTGACAGTTTCATTGCCACAGGTCGGCTAGAACTATGAGGGTGAGTGATTTTCACTCGCCTCATACGGTAGGTTCTCCTTTAAGTAATAAACCCGAATGCTTGTGAATTGAGTATTTTATTATTAATAATTTCAGGATCAACAGAATCATAAGGGAGTCCTTTATATTTATTTTTCCAGTTGCATGCTGGTAGGGGCAATTGCCACACGTCCTATTTTAGTTTTCATAAATCTGCCCAGTGTGTGCACTGAGGGCATATCCTCTTCTTTTAATCACACACGCTATTTCCAATTCATCCCTGCAGTAACATTCTTGCTTATTGTTTAGAGACAGATACCTGGAGCTGTAATCTGAGGCGGTGCATTAACTATGACATTAACCAAAACTTCATTCTCCTGCAGAGTTGTACAATAGAGAAAAATAGCAATGCTATTTAGCAGGAAACTCTTGCTTTCTGAAGTTCACACATTATTATAGCGAGCAGTGTGAAGAACACACAATGCTCATAGTTCATTTCAGGAAGTTAATACTTCCTGATCTGCTAAATAAACGCCATAATCTCATAACATTGGTTACATTAAAGAATACTTCTTCCCTGCAATGTCAGCATTTCACCTACGAATGTAAATACTGAACAAAGGCAACAAATACCACAAGCCAAGCGAATACAAAAACAGTGGTTCACATACAGCAGCACTAACATTCAAATACTCATGACTTATAAAACATACTATGCACTGGAATGGTTACATATTATAAGGAAAGAAAAGGAGAAGTGCAGGGAGAGAGTTCACACAAAAGGTGTCTAGGAATCGTATTGGGTCAGTCTATAAACCCTATTTCTTAAGGTGCCCATTCACTGTGCGATTATTGCGGGAAATCCCACAATAGTACGATAATCGCGAAGTGTATGGGAGGCGTGCAACCGTTTTTACTGTACTTTTACTGTCTTTTGTCTAAGGAGCATGTTCGAAAACCAGCCGAAAATCTTACGATTTTCGGCTGGTTTGTGGCATGCTTGGGAGACAAATGCCGAGCGGGCCAGTATGCGCACGCGCACACTGCCTGTTCAGCATTATGGTCATCGGAAGCCCGCCCTGCGATGATCACAAGTACGATCTGCCTGTCCAAGATGGGCAGATCGTACTTTTTTAAATTACTTTACAACCATCGCAAGACTAAGGTCTTGCGATGGTTGTAAAGTGTATGGCCACCTTGAGAAGCCATATTTCCCATACATTACACAAATGATGGCCAGCAAGCCTGAACCAGTTCTATAGTTTGGGAGAAATAGTTCTATATTATTAGGAGGGGGGTGTGTACATTCGGCCACAGGGGATAAAGGAAAGATTACATGGCCACATCCACTATCCTACCATAAGTAATAAACCCCTATTTGTTGGATATGTGATGGAAGGGAGACAAGCAAGTACCTTCCCTATTAAAAAGGCTCTATTGTATAGTTTATCCTGAGAAATTATGAACAGTTGTCTAAGGACAGAAGTTTTATTTTATAGGTGGCAAGAAAAAAAAAATACTTACCTGGTGGGAGGTTCAGAGGGTAAATACAAAGAGGTTTTGAGAACTAAAATCCTCTTTTGGAAAATATAAGATCTCTATTGTATGTTTGTGGCTGTGAGCACAAGGGAGAAATCGGTAGGACTTCCATAGAAGCTTGCTGGAAATTTCTGACTGATCAAGTCATGAGTTGCTGTGTCAGTACAGTAGATGTAATAGCTGCGACTGACCAAAAACAAACTGACACAATGTTCGGATGCGAGAGAGCGAAACAAAGTAACGTTGTTACTTTTGTATCTACTCCGTTTCATGAATCTGCAGGTCAAATGGATGAGCTTTGATCTGCGTATGATGTCAGTTAAAGCAACCTGTAAAGAAATTTAACAAATGTAATTGCATACATTTTGGTGTGCGTTCCAGACCAGAAAATATAGTGCATGCAGCATTTGTATTTCCCCTCACCGGAATGAACTGCACTGGTGTGAACAGAGCCCAGGAATAACATAGGAATCCATTGGGATGCATTTCAGGTGTGAACAAAAACTGTTCTGGCAGGATCTGGTCTGGACATTCTGAGAACAAGCCCTAAGGGTCACAGTTCTGAAGAATTCTGAGATGCTGGGTGTTCAAAAGCAGTCCAAAACAGACGGATCAGCACACAAAGCAATCGGAAGAACCAGCCCAACAAAAAAAAGAATAAATAAGGGTGTTAAATAGCTGCTTGAAGAACTTTTCTGTGAAAACATCAACTTTATAAGACCTTACAAAAATGTGAATAGAAGACCACTTTGTGGCCTTACAAATTCAAACAACTGAAGCCCAATTATGAGAAGCCCAAGAAGTACTAATTGCCTTAGAAGGAACAGAAATAGGAAAAGGAGTTACTTTATCCCGCAACTCATAGACTTGAACAACCTGACGAATCCACTTAGAAATGGTAGTAGTAGAAGCTGAACAACCTTTCCCAGGACCTTCAGGGAGGACAAACAAAGAATCCCTACATCTAAAAGGAAGATGTGGCAGAAAGATAAACTCTAATAGCCTGTACAACATCCAAACAATGTAGAGAACTTCTCGTAGGATGTACTGGAGTAGGACAAAGGGAAGGCAATATAATGTCTTCATTAGGATGAAGGACAGAGACCACTTTTGCAAAAGGGAAGTACATAGTCTTAAAACAACTTTATCCTTGTGTAGAATCAATGTGGTTCTCTACAAGACAAGGCAAACAGTTCCAAAACTCATCTAGTAGAAGTCATGGCTACAAGGAAAGCAACCTTTCTGACATAAATGGTAAAGAAATATCACAAATAAGCTCAAGCGGTGGTCTTTGTAAAACTGATAAGATCGAGTTCAGGTCCCAAGGATGTAATGGGGATCAAACAGGAGGTGCCACATAAACAACCCCTTGAATAAAGTTGCAAACTAAAAAATTAGTATCCAGAGGTCACTGAAAAAAGGAACAGATAAAGGCAGATTCCTGAACCTTTATGGTACTTCCCAGATCTCCGCAAAGGCCATCAGACATTCCCCCACCTGAAGAACAGGCGTAGGCTGACCTTCATGCTAAAGCAGACTTGTCTTTGTGTTTAGAGTTCTTGGACTGCCATGGGAGCCCAGAAGAACCTGACAGTCTAGCAGAGGAAGAAGACTTGCTGCACTGGGAACTAAAATTCCATAGTAGTTTACTTAATAATTTTATCCAGTGATATGTCAAAAATATGGTCTTCCACATAGGACAAGAAGAAAAGTCCCTTCTTATATTGAGGCTCTGCAGACTAACACTTTAGCCAAATGGTTCTTTGACTCTGAATAGAGGAAAGCAATACTTTAGACAGCCATCAAGAACTGCATTGCACACAAAATGAGACACAACTGTTATCTGATTGACACAATTAAAACGTGGGTCAGCACTCACAGTTTTAGACTGGGTAGCTAAAGTCTGAAAAATATGAACCGTGGCTAACAGGGATAGAAAAGCTTTACCCGCCAGTAAATGGAGCGAGAAAGCATTTGCTATTTCTCATCAGTAGGGTCTCTAAATGAAGGGGTGTAATCAATAAGAAAAGTCAAAGCCTTTTCAAAAGGTGAAAAACAGGAAAGTCAACCTCAAGGGGAACAGACCCTTTGGTCATTTCTACCTTACAGGTAGAACACACAGAGACCAGAGTGGATACATTGTCAAGTGTTCCAGCGCAGGTGTCCTTCTGCTTGGGAGTAGATAAATATAACAGTCACTGTACCTTTGAATAGCACTTTTTTTCAGCAATACTCATGACCCTGACCAGTGTGAAGTATCAGAAAAAAAACAAAACAAAAACAAAAAAACCAACTGTGCTACTTCTCACAGCAGACACCAGGAAATTATAGCAGAGCTTATAGGAGTCATAGAGCAGCTTCTACTTCCCTCAGAGCCTGTGTCAGCTTCTCCTTAATGCCACACGTGTCTCACAGCTGTGTGAAATGAGGAGAGCTGAGGTGGAGCGTGCATCCTCACTAGAGTTCTAGGAACACACGACTGGCCTGCAAAATGTGGCTGTGCGGAGGGAGTGTGCATTTTTACGCATGTGCAGTAAAAAGGTGTTTTTTTTTTTTTAAATGGTAAGTAAAAAACAGAGCAAAAAAGTCAAACGATAGTCCACAGAATTATTAAAAGGAAAGAATGCCCCAGCCCCCTGCATGGAGAAAAGCATTGTGAAGAGTACTCACAACCTCCACAGTCTTGGTTGTAACATAAAAAGGAATCCCCAGACAACACTGGCCTGACCTCACAAATGGTAGCTAAAATACCTCACCAGATAGAAGCACAGGACCATTGCAGGAAGGATCCACAGCATGGTGACTGGGAAGGCTTGCGCATCTTTAAATGGAACTTTGGACCACTGCAGGACGAATCATTAGTACTGAGACTAGAAAGAACCTAAAACAACCCGCTTCTGACAACAAGAAAAACTTTCAGGATTTAACTTATCTGGCATGAATCTCTCAGTTGTGTCCCTCAATAGACGATAGAGAAAAAAGTTATTTAGTTTTGTTACAACTTTTGTCTATGGATTGCATTAAAAAAAAAAATATATTATATAATTTTTGCAAAACAATATCACTAAAAACTAGGGATGCACCGATACTGATACTAGTATTGGGCAAGTACTTGTACTCACCCAAATGCTCCCGATGCTGATCCCGATACTGGAACTTTCCAAGCGAGCATGGAGCTGGCTTCCTGGCCAACCAGGAAGCCAGGGGCGGATAATGACTTGCCTCCGGGCTTTCTGAATGGCCAGAAAGCCAGCTCCATGCTCCCTCATCACCTTGGTGACGAGGGAGCATGAAGCCGGCATCCTGGCTAAACAGGAAGCCGGGCAGCGTGTAATGACTCGCCGCCCAGCTTCCTGATTGGCCACCTTCCCAACCAATCACGAAGCTGGGTGGCGAGTCATTACCTGCCTCCTGGCTTCCTGATTGGCCAGCAAGCAAGCTCCACGCTTCCTCGTCACCCGGCCAATCAGGAAGCCGGGCAGAGTGTCATTCCACGCCACCTGGCTTTCCGGCTAATCAGGAAGCTGGGCAGCGTGTCATGACATGCCACCCGGCTTTCCAGCTAATCAGGAAGCTGGGCAGCGTGCCATGACATGCCACCCGGCTTTCCGGCTAATCAAGAAGCCGGGCAGCGAATCATTACACGATCTCCACGCTGCCACATTGCCCACCCTCTTACTTTCCTCACCCACCGCTGACACACAGCAGTGGTTCCTCTGCCACTACCCCCATTCCTCCTCCTCTCTCCCCTCCCCCAACCTCCCTCTGTTCCAGCTGCTAACACGCATGGACTCTGTCACAAAGATCTGCCCCAAAGCCTTAGAACCACTTTCCTCTTTATCCATCATCTCCTATACTCATCAAACTTCAAGTGACAGTTTTATATAACTGGCCAAGCCCAGACTCATATTCTCGCACTAAGCACTCTGCACCGTCCCCACGGCAATAAATACTACCCCCAGCGATTAACACAAAAATACCGGCCACATCCAACTCAGTACCTCAACACCAAGGAGCGTCCAACATAGCCTCAATATAACATCAATCTAGGATGCTGAACTTATGAACCTCTAGAATCATCCACCTCCAGGATCTACACTTACCCACCACATCGCCTTTAGTACACCGACCAGCTCATCACAGAACCTACGCAGCTGATTCTGCATCGCAACTAACTTAACTGATCCGCACTTACCCCTCACATCGCCTCCAGGACAACAACCAGCTCATCACAGAATCTACGCCGCTGATTTCGCATCACAACTAACCTCATGGTGAGTTCAAAGTCACATTTGTTATACCAACATTTCAGAATCCTCACTATTGCTATAATTATTGTTTCCACTTCGGTTACCAACGCCACCACCATAGAGAACCAACACAGCACGTCCACGCAACTATACCACGAATTCCACGATGTTTCCATAATTTGGAGCCCATATCCACCCTCCCACAAGTGAGTATAATACTGTCCATACTCCTTGTCCAATCACACCTAAGTTATTGCACTAGGTTGTGGCGCTTCGGTTTTATTTCCTAAAGGGTTCATTTGACTTCTTGTGAGTTTAACTTAAGAGAAAAACTATTTTAACACTTTTCGTAAAAAGAATACTGAAAAACTGCCCTTCGCTTGTGCAGAGTTTAAGGATTTAAAGTGCCACTTCTCTTCCTAAGAAAAGAGGTGAAGTGGATTTTACAAAGGTGCAGTAAAGTTGGAAACATCTGGAGTTCAAGCTTAGCAACATTAGCATTATCGATATTGAAATTACTATTTTACACGCTAAAATAAACTGCAGAAGAGCAACTGAGCTGGAAATTCTGCAAAAACATGCTTCATAAAATTCTAACACTTGAAAAATCTGTCCCTAAATAGTACTGACCTGTACATGCTGGAACATAATTTAAAAGGCAAGTCCACTTTCCCAAGTGAATTTGGGAAAATTGAATTACCCCCTCCAATTTGGCCCCCTCTCCCCCAGCCTCCTATACTAACCATTCAGCAAATGCACCTTCCCCTCCACCGGTGCGGGTATACTATCAATACCCTGTACTGACATTTAGCGCTGTATTGCCATGTATTTTGAATTTTGCTTGCAAAATGACGAGCACTTATTGGTCAGTGTGGTCACCTGACCTCACTGACCAATGAGAAGCGCTTGAAGCGCTTCACATTGGTCAGCGCGGTTAGAAGTGCTTCTCCTTGAGTGCTCGACATTTGCGAGAAAAATTAAACATACATAGCGCAGGGCTGCGCAACACAGCAGTACGGGTTACGGATAGCACACCGGCACTGGTGGAGAGGAAGGTGCATTTGGGGGGGGGAACAGAGAGGGAGCCAGATTGGAAGGGGTAATTTTGTTTTCCCAAATTAACCTGGGAAAGTGGAACTTCTACCCTTTAATTGTGTTAGTGATTATCTAAAACTGTTTTTGTTGTGAACCAATAAAACACGTACAGAGCCAAAAAGTACCTTCTCCATTTTCTTCCGGACGTTTCCTCTTCCAGAATTCAGTTTCTTCTAGTTGTTCTCCTATTTAACAGTTAAAAAAAAAAAAAAGTTAACTTTAGACAACAATGCCACTAGAATGCAACTCCCAATGTATAAAGAAATTTGATACTTACTTTCCCGAAGTCCTGGCACTAATTTAAAAATGATTTCTTCAAGTGTGTTATCTAACCTGGGTACGACAAAGAAAACAAATAATAGAACTGAGGTATTTCCTGGATAAAAACAATAATAATAGCAGTACTAAAACTTACACTATGCAAAATGTGGAAAACTGAAATAGAAAAAAATTAGGAGGGAGGAACAGAAAACTAGAACGGTTTTGAGTTAATATTTTTTTTAATTTCTTTTAAAAAAAAAAATCGACTAAAAATATATTTCACTTGCATCAAAACAAAAAGGTGTTCCAAGACTTAGACTGATGAGCGATTCTACCGCTAGCAACACATTGCCAGCCACATGTGATACTCTTCTACTTATCTCTGTGGAATTGCTCCCTCACTGGCTCTGATCTCCACTGATTCTCGCTTCCTAGTGATGGGCATAAAGGGAGCATCTCAAGAATGGCAAGAGGTCTCTTAGTGATCCCAACACTGGCGATTTGCGGCCATCGCCAAGACTGCCCATGTTACATACGCAACAGCAGACGTAGGGGTGTTTCTGACCTCTGCAAAGAGAACACTGCTTCCATATTGAGCACAAGTGTCCTTCTCTGCAGCATGCTGGCAGGGGACAGGCTTTTCTACTCAGGCTGTGGTTGCCTTCTATAAATAAACTGCAAGACACCTTTTTGTTTTGGCACCAGGAATGTATTCAACTGATTAAAACTGGAAGTTCAGTTGGGATTTAATCTTTTTAAACTGATGTTTATTATTATTTTTTTTCTATGTATGCAAAGCACTGCCACTGCCACAAGTTCCACTATAATCAGTGAATAGTGCACGAAGCAAAACCTAGGGTGCAATATTCCTTATAAAGCAATCGAATTCACTTTATTAAAGCCACAGTAGTGCAAATTAGATTCTCATTGCTGCTACAGCTAGAGAATACTAGGAAGGCAGAATCCCCATAAAGCACCTTTTGGAGAAAAGGACAACAAAAATCTTGATATTAGCAACCTGTGGAGGGTGAGCTGTCCCATCATGCAGTGGCTAAGATCCTGTCCGTCAACAAAGACAACAAAGCCCACATACATATAAGAGGTGTGGAGAAGCCAACAAAGAAGCTGCATACTAGAACTCTGTAGGCACGTATAATTCTGAGCAGAAGTTAAGGATTTTAGTTACAATATGCTTCCTGTTACAAAGTTCCCTTCATGGATTTGGACACACAGACAGTATTCACTAATTCATTGAAGAATAAGAGTTAATTTACCATATTTCTGGGAAGTCAAAAACTGATGCAATAAAACCTTTTTTTTTGAGTAGTTAAATAACCAATGTACTATTTTCAGCAAATGAGAAGTAAATGTTAAATATATCATTTTTTTAAATCCATCAAGAACTATATTGTCTGTCCTATAAGACATATACTGTATGGGGCTCTGTTTTCTTACAGGTATTAGGCAAAAATAGACATTTTAAGAATTTGGTTGTCCAGTGAAGTCTTTTGGTAAATGGAAGTAATATAATACAAAGCAGAGCACAGCAGTGTATTGATGGTTTACTTTATGGCACATTAAACCTGTAGCATGTCTACAAATAGAAATGCAAACTGAGTGTCACTGGTAAAGCTGTACACGTATGTGCAAACCATATTTCATCATGCAGCACAGGGCCGGCCTTAGGCCTTTAGGCGCCCTGTGCGAGAAAGCTTTACAGCACCCCTCAGTGGCCACACCCTTTAGTGGCCACGCCCCCGTAACCACACCCATTTCCCCCAATATATGCACCATTTAAAGACTCCTATTTTGTTAAGCCGCAAAGAAACATATTAAAAAGTGTGATAAAAATAAAACTTTTATTCAAAGGTATTAAACTTGTAGGCACAATAGAAGTATTCTTATCAAATAAAACAACAGAAGGTAATGCTGAAAATGAACATTGTATCTTTACACAAGGTTGAACAAATATACATCATGCACAGGGTACTCATTTTAATTTTAAGCAAGTGAATGAACATAATGTTTGAATGAAGAGATAATTTGGCGTTTGTATTCGCATCCTAACTGAACACAATATAACTGCAACAAAGTCTATAACATGTAAATTGTGTATAGTAAAGTGCTGGCGTTACTTACCTCAGCATTTCCAAAGGATTGGTTTCATGGACCTGGTTTCCACATTTTGGGCAATCGTTGCTCTCTTCAAAATGTTGGACAATACAACTCTTACAAACTTGATAAAAAAAAAAAAAGAAAGAAAAAAGAACAATGAAGATATAGGAATTTGTTGCATATACTTCTATATAGTTGAAATATTGTATTTAGAGAATGTTATTACAAATGATAACGCAGGAACACATATAGTATAAGGGTCCTTTGGCAGCTCATGAACCACTTTTATTAATACATAACATTAAAAAAAAATCACTTAAAATATATGTTCCTAGATAAATTGAAGCCCAACTGAAGCATTAAAAAAATATTAGCTACCAATATTCCGGGTGTATCAACACAAAAGGTGTGCAATCTCTTACAATCAGCCACAGCCTAAGTACAATGCATTGCCAATCAGCGGGGGACATTAGCACTGATGATGGGAGACCCCTAGCTGTTGTTCAGTAGGTGGTGTGTCGGACCTCTGCACTGAGACCACCACTTCCTCACAGACTCTGCAGCTGCTGGCAGACAACAGCTGTGGCTGCTTCACAAAGAAAGTGAACAGTAGGACATTGAACATCTTTAGCTGATTGAAACTGAAAGTGTAACTGGGCTTTAAAAATAGAAAGTACATAATGTCGGGTATATACAGGAAAGCTGTACTCGGTATCATGTCTAGGGGATGTTTTAATGTAGCATCTGCTCATGCTGGGTACCGATTAACTACTAAGAGACCCCGGTTGAGGACCACTCATAATATACATAGGTGGTAATGGTCCCCTGCTCTTCCAGATCCTTTGCTCTCTGCAATTTAGGAAAAACAATGTGCAAAAAGGGACACAGTGAGAAGATTAGGCTCACCTAGACACCATACAGTCCTTTGAAAAATGTAGAACATAGGTAAATACTATCTTATGGATACACTATAGTGAGGTGGTTATGTTCCCATTTTAGAAGTCATGTACGTGTGTCAAGTATGATCAGGAAAAAATTGTTTAACAAGTCTGAGCAGCTCAAACACCAATACTTGGTAACTGCTAACCAAAACTGCCCCCTCACTGTCCTCCATTAAATTACCACCCCTGTTCTATTTAAAAAGGAGAATTATGAGGCAAGTGATTTTCACTCAGCCTCATAATCTGAGCCGACCTGTGACAATGAAGCTGTCACAGGTTGGCTCAATAGGTCGGGAAGTGAGCGAACACATACCGGCGCTCGCTCACTTCTTGATCTATCCTTGCAGAGAGCCGTGACTGTCACTCACGGCTCCCTGCAGGGATCCCCCCCCCCCCGTGTCCGATCCTCCGGCGCTGACTGGTGGAACGGACGGGGGAGGGGGCAGGTACAGATGGCTCTGCCTCTAGATAGGCAGACCCAGCTAAGTCCAAATCCCATTCGCACTGCCACGGTCTCAAAACCACAAGGCATATGTGGTGCCCAGGTGACCACACAGATGGCGCAGTGTCACTGTTGCTCTGATGAAGGATCCCTGTGCGGATCCGAAACGTTAGCACTGTATGACAGTGTGTGACATTGGGTATTGAATAAACATATCAATACTTTAAAAACCCTTCAAGTGTGTGCCGGTGAATTACTTTTATTTACTATTAGGCAGACCCAGCTGTCACTCACGCAGCTGGGTGGATCCAGACAGCATTGTCGGGATCCGCTCCGGCGTCTCATTACACACTGAGCTGTAGCTCGCGGTATTCTGAGCTTTGGGTGATGGGAGGACGCTAGTTTGTGTCCTCCCGTTACCCTTAGGAGAACTATGGGGAAAAGCACTGACCCCATAGTTCTCCTTTCTAACAGGTGGAACTCTAGAGCATCACTGATGCCAACAGAATGGTTCTGGGGTATAATCAGTGATGTATTGTATGTGTAAGGAAGGAAAGAGTTTAAAGTGGTGTGCGGTTTAAGAAGGTTAAGTAAGAAAACTGTTGGCTGCATTAAGTGCCTGAGCACACTGTGCAAACTGGTACCAATTATAAAAGCAAAAGTGGCATACGTATCCCCGAAAATGGGGCACTGGGATTGTCGGCTGTCCCAAAACAAACAACCTCTTTTAAACTTGCCGTTTTAGAGAACACAGTTTACATATTTAACGGTTACTGGACAGACCTGCATGTCAGCAGATAAGAGGATTATTTGCTTAAATAACTTGTGAAAGTCAAAAGGGAAGAGGATTTACTCTGTTCCTGTCAATGTGACAGGCTGCTAGCACACATCGCGTTCAGTGCACATTATCTTTACACAGTGATGCAAAAATAATGCAGTTAGAAGGAGAAAAGACAGATGTTCCGAAACAATAACAGTGCAAATGAAACGTACGCTAACACAATGACCAAAGGGAAGTCCGGTTATATAAGCAAACCAGACAGACAATCTCAAATCTTTACTGGGGAAAAATAAAGGGAAGAAAAACCACACAAATTACAAATACAGTAATACAGTAAACACTCCCTGTTATCCGGCATCTACGGGGATTGGCAGATTCCGGATATATGTAGTTTCTGGTTGCTCGAGAGTTGCTATTTAAAATAGGTCTAACTAATGCCATACCCCATAACTTACCATACCGTAAACTTTGTATTGACTTCATATTAATATTGAAATGCAGTAATCAAATGCAAATAGACACACTTAAAACAAATTAAGACAAATAGGCACACAATCTTTTCCAGGATAACATATGCCTCAGAACAATGAGTACACAGGATTTGTATTTTTCTGGGTAGATGACAGTTCTGCTAGTTGAATACCGGATAACTGAGAGTTTACTGTAGTATTAATACTATCATTATAATACATGTCTACATTTGGTTTGTAAATGTACTGTTTGGCAAATCGTAGGGCTCCACATCAACTACTCAACCACACTATCTCCTAAAGCCTGCCTGTGATGCAAAGGGGTTATTTTACTAAAGGCACATAGGCTGCATACTTTGCAAGGGAACTGTGAAGGGGAATTAGTAGCTTAATAAATGTGGTGAAACTACACTTTGCAAAGAATACCCAATCATGTGCAAGGGAAAACAAATAATACAGTATTTTTGCTTGTACATTATTGGATAGTGGAAGTCAGCAGAGCTTCACCTCATTCACTAAGCTAAGAGGAAATGTCCCTTTCCCTTAAAATGTGTATGTGCACCCCATATCATCCAATCAGATATTTACTCTTAACCTGCACTAGAAAAAATGCCACAAATGTGGAAAACTATGGACATTAAACTTTTTTTCATCTAGCAGCCCTGGTGACCCTTGCTCTCCTTCATTCTTATGCTACATTATGAAAGCAATACTCACATGTGTGCAGGCACTCTGTGACGGTGGTGGGCTTGACAAGATAGCCTTTGCAGATATAGCAAGTGACGTAAGGATTGAATTCTTTTACCAAGCGCCTCCTTTGGGCTGCCATTGACAAGATGCCTAGAGACAGACGATTCCTGGACACAGCCGGACGGGAGAACTGACCAGGATTTGCAAAAAAGCGTCAAAACGTCTTGAATTCTTCTCACATTTTTATCAACGTGATGTCTGTCCTCACGATGAACTTTCCTGAAATAATGCTCATTGCTTCAATTTGCCTTTGGCTGTTTAATACGCGCTACACTTCCAGACTCCTGTTAAGTGAGAGAACAAGAATTAATGCCGCTGCACAAAAAGCATGTGACGTGTAACAGTAACATACAAAAATACAGTTACTACCTTCACGTTACATGCAAAAATACATAAACATTTATCAAACTAATTGCAAATTTTATTTAAAAAAAATTACGTTATGACTGTGCACACTAGATCATGAGGTCACACCTCTGACAGGATCAATTTAATTGGGGTAGGAGGGTCCTCGGTGTAAGAAGAAAGCAGAGATCCTGCTGTAATATCCAGGTTGCCCGTCAGTGTAGCATGATCAATGTAGCAGTCAATGAAGTGGTCACAGCAAAAAAACAAAAGAACCTCTGTCTGTAGATCTCACCTTTGTATCTCTCCTCAATCCGTCTGCCGTAAGATCAGTTTTTTCTGTAAAAAAAAAATGGATACATAATTTGTTACAAGAAAAAACAAAATGCCACACTATTTGGTACATAAGATATTTATATGCAAAACAAAAACCTGGTATCTTTTCATATCTGTAGTGCTCTGTTCCCATCCACCAATAAAACATGATATGAGAAAAGCCTTGCAGAATAAAACAATCAAGTTCAGATACACTATAACAATCAAACTGTTTAAACTAGGGATGTCCCGATACCACTTTTTTTAAGACCAAGTACAAGTGCTTGCCCTCAGGTATTCGCCGACACCAATTACCGATACCTTTTCTTAAAGGGACATGTGACATTTTTTCTAAAACAACACAGACTGCTGACTTTAGGGCAGTTTCTCGCCAGGGCTGAATACAGATGCTATACACTCATGTATACTATTCTGCCTTGGGGACATGTATTCTGAGAATACATGTCCCCATGTCCCCAAAGCAGGATACATGTCCCCACAGCAGAATTCCTCTCACCAGGCTGCTTGTCTATCTCACCCAGGCAACATCCACATCCGGGCCGGCGATGCTGGGACCTGTCCTCCACCACTTAAGGACAAGCGATGCTGGGATCCAGCCTCTTCTCCGTCGGCCGAGCATCATCGCTGGTGGGCCCCCCGACCTCCATCCATCTCCTGGCCCAGTCCTCCCCTGTCAATCGGCAGCAGAAACCCCCAGTTTCTAGCCCTGGGGCGGTCGCTCCGGCTCCACTGCCCGTAGTTCCTCACTTGGGGCTGTCCATGGCTGTGCCTGCGCTGTGAAGTTGGAGGAGATAAAGAACCGGACAGGCACTGACATGGACAGCTATCTGCAGGTCCCCAGCAGGCTGCAGAGGTCCCCACAAGCGCGGGAACTCTGATGGCCACTGATGTTTAAAAAATGTAAAGGGCCGGTATTGGCCTTAAGAATAAGGGCATTTTCATGAGTACAAGTACTTGTGAAAATGCCTGGTATCAGGATATCCCTAGTTTAAACCCATTGTAAAGGCCCGTTCACACCAAAATCGGAAGGGAATTGCAGGTCAACGGAGGGTCAGTTGACTTGCAGTTTCAACCTCCTTTGGCTTGTGTTCCGTTTTTTTTTTTCTCTTTTTTTGCCAAACTTTATTTTAAAGGATAAGTTGACCTTTAGCAAAAATTTAAGAAATACATAATAAATAATATATTAAAAAATGCATTAAATATTTGCATTCAAGCCTGGAAAGTAGGGATGCACAGATACTTTTTGAGTACCAGTGCAGATACTTGGCATTTTCATGAGAACTACCAGGGCTGCAGCGGTTGCAGCTGGGACCGGGCTCTGGCACTCCACCACTGTCCTGAAATCATTAGTCTTTATTGTTTTAGAAAAACTGTCACATGACAATAAACAAAAATGTATCAGTACTCGTACTTGTAAGTACTCGGCAAGTACCAGTCCTCGTACTTGCAAAACTGGTATCTGTGCATTCCTTTATATATAGTTATAAAAAAACAAAATCGTGTGCTCCTTACAAATGACAGCAGCCTCCTAATTTTTTTATTTTTCTCTAGTCTAGTCTTGGAGCTCAAAAGTAGCGGTACATGTACTCGTACTTGTACTGAGTACTGTACTTGGTATCTGTGCAACCCTACTGGAAAGCATTGCAATCCTGATCACTCGATCACAGCTGCAAATCTCAGGCTTCTGCACATTTTCAAACTGGCAGAGCTCGTACGGAGGCACAAAGTTTCAGTTAGGAGAGATTGGGGAAGGACGGCTGGACGTCGGGGAGAGCTGTCCATATTCCAGCATCTACCTAGAGGGAGGACGGCTGGACGCCGTATGATGTGTTTTAATGCAGTTTGAAGTCCAGCCGTCCTTCCCCCCGCATCACTTCTAACTGGCGGCAGACAAGGAAAGCAGTCGGCTAGAGGTGTCTGAACGTGCGGCCATGTGCAGAATGTGCACTATTAGACAAATGTCAGCCAGCTCCCGTGGTCACATCTCCCTTCTACACCTTTGGGAGGTTGACTGCCACAGCAATGGAGCAAAATCGAGGACGGGATGGGGATGGGCCAGTAATTGACCCCCCAGGAACTATGGGAAAAATGACGTGATAAAATCTTCCTGTAGCGTGAATACAGCAGCTTTAGTCTTTCTCACACTCCCCATAACATTAGTTCTATGACCTGTTAATCCTTCCAGTAGATCCAATATTTTCCCAGCGGCCATTCAAGCCAATAACCCTGCTAGTATTTTTTTTTAATACAAAGCGTTCTCTGATTGGATGAAGGGCAGATCATGACATCATCTTCCTTCATCCCATCAGAAAATACCTTGTAGTCATTATAAAAATACTATCAGGGTTATTCACAAAAGGGTGAAGAGCTTGGAGAAGGAAGGAGAATTGAACAGTCTAGGACAACATAGCTGAACTGGAAAGTGAGCTGAATTGGAGAATTTTTCCAAATCCGCTATGTTGTCCTAGATTGTTCACTTCTCCTGCCTTCTACAAACTCTTCACTCTTCTGTGAATAACCCTGTAGGCATTCTTTGAATGGCTGCTGTGCCGAGCGAACGATTCCCTGTGTTTTCAGAGCAGAGAGAAGCCACTTAGCACCATGCAGGGCTCAGAAGATCGCAACTAGCACTGTAATAGCTCCGCCTACTAGACTGCTTTACAGGATTGCCAGCGGATGATCAGGTATGAGAGATCCCTCATTCTATTGGGACAAGCCGGATCAATCTAAGTATACAAAATAAGGTTATATGTGGAGTTCAACTTTAAAGTGACATTAAACCCTCAGATTTTTTAACATAAACCAATACGGTAATGTGTACCTTAGTCTAATCCTTCTCTTTGCTGCTCTTCCTTTTAAATCCTCATGTCTTCTCATGCTTGGGGAGAACTTCCCTTTTCAGCTCAGGGCCTCTTCCTGTAGTGCTGGCTCAGGTTTCAAGCCTATACAAACCTATACACAGACACCGTGTATCCATTCCTGAGACAAGGCAGTCTGCTGCAAAACAGAAGTTCTGCCCAGCATGAGAACAGATACAGATTTAAAAGGAAGAGCAGCAAAGAGAAGGGAAACTACCATTGATTACAGTAAGGCACACATTACAGTATTGTTTTATGATAAAAAATCTGAGGGTTTAATGTCACTTTAAGGAAACACAGGATTTCTGCTAGGACTGGATTGGGTGATTGAAGTGAACATAGCTTTATCTTATTTACAAAGCTCAGTGATACATTTTGTCTCTCTCACTCACCCCTAAAGAGCATGCAATACCAACTGCACAGAATATGGGGTATTAGCAGCTGGAGGAATGGAGAGTTCCAGTTCAATAGGTCAAAACAAGGATTGCAATCTTTACAAATCAGCTTTTAAAAAAAGGAGGAGGAGCTATGTATGTTTATCTACTCATCACGTCTTTTGTTGTAGTTTTGGATAGAGTGGAGAAGAGTTAGAACCCCTGTCAGGTATTTAATTGTGCTCTGGATAGTGTAGAGAAAAGGTTAAGCCCTTGTCAGGTTATTTCTGCTTTCTGTGTACCATTGTGGAAACTTCCCTTCACTTCCTATCCCAGAGACACTGAACAGCAGAATGCAGGGCTGCAGCTAAGGATTATTTTCATAAATCGATTAGTTGCCCAATTAGTTTTTCAATTAATCGAGTTGGTTGTATTTGAACCCCCGCCCCAACTAATCCATAATGAGAATTGTTTCCTACTATTGTCATTATCGATGAGTTGTTGCAAGCCTAGCAGAGTGCCCACCAAAGAGCCTCAATAAAGCGCCGTGTGCCGTAGTCACCACCCCACCGGCATCCCCGGGGGTAACAGAACACACTGCAGTGACAGGACTTCACAAATGGAACATTGTTCTTTGGTGTTCTCAGCGGCACCAAATCTGAAACAACAGGGACGCTCTGAGCCCACGCCAAGTTCTTGTTTTGCTATAAAAGGGACCAGTGTGGGCTTGAAGAGCTATTTTACACAACATTTTTGGAAGTCCCAGTGCAATATGTCCCAGAGACACAGCAGGAAGTGAGGAGAATTCCTCTTATGTTGGCTGTTTCCTTCTGACTTGGCATTTGGTCTGTGGGTGACCCTGTCAGCACCACCTGGGTCAAAGTCAGCATGTAAGCTGTGTGTGTGTGTGCTCTGTGTGAGCTCTAAGTGTGTGTGAGCGATCATTGTGCGAGTTCTGTGTGTGTATGAGCCATGAGTGTGCGAGCTCTGCGTGGGTGCCAGAAGTGTGAATTCTGAATGTGTGTGCTCCAGCAGTGTGTGCAATCATTGTGTGTACAAGCTCTGAGTGTGCGAGCAGTGGGTGAGCTCTGAGTTTGTGCCAGCGGTGTGTGTGACCAATGTGTGAGTTCTATGTGTATAATAGTAGTGTGTGAGCTCTGAGTGTGTGCGAGCAGTGTAGGAGTTGTGTGTGTGTGTGCTCTGTGAGGGAAATTTATCAAAACTGGAGCAGCTGTGCATGGCAACCAATCAGCTTTTCTCTTTCATTTTTAAAATCTTCACTGAACAAACTGGAGAGAAGCTGATTGGTTGTCATGGGCAACGGCTCCAGATTCTATCTGCACCAGTTTGGATAAATTCCCCTCAGGGTGTGCGAGCAGTGGGTGTGTGCGTGTTAACAGTGTGCGCTCTCTATGCGTGTGCTGGGCCGGCAGAGCAGTAAAGTTGTGTCTCTCCCGGCACGCTGCGTACTTTCCCCTCATCCACTTACACCGCGAGCTGTCACTCACTGCCGGCACCTGTCCCGGGACTACACCTCCCAACATGCATCGCAAGCCCGCCCAGCACACTACTCCCACAACACCGGGCAGCCGCCCACACACAGACCCCGTACACCGGATCACAGCTCTGCCTACAACGCGGGAAGTTTCGTATAACTAGCAACCCCTCTTCCCCTGTACTAAGCACAGACTCTCCGTGGAACTCACCATGACAGCACCAAGCATGCGCAGCTGTGTGTCGCTGTCAGTAAATACAAATGACGAGCGCCTACCTGACGCATGCGCACATCACCCGCTGTCTTCCGAAGTAAAAGAGCGCATGCGCGGGGCACAGTCTGCAATTTCTTCAGCGCAAAGTCAGAATCCTTATCACTATAAGACTATATTGTTTGTACAGTTGTGGCACTGAAGGGTTAACGGCTCAGTGTAGAGAAAATAAAATCACAACTATGCAAAAGACAAATTACTGAAACTTTAGGTCAAGTTACAGGTTCACCCGCAAGCAGAACCAGATTCTGGTTGCTCGTGATGTCCAGGATCCTGGTGCCTTCATATACTGTTCTTGTCCAAAAAAGAAAGGAAAACCCAATATGCCACCCTCGAACGACAAATCATCAGCCATGCTATATTGTTTTACACATTTTTGAGTGAAGTCGCATATTATTTGTGAGTTCAGTTTAAGGTGGCGTTAAGTTTAACACAATTGTTTGTTCACGTAACATTGATTAAGTCTTTGATCTGATAGAACTATTGGAGCGCTGTTTTATCTATGTGTTTGACAAGCTTTACTTGGAGTTCAATCTGCTGCATGTAAGGCTGGGCATACACCGTACAACCATCGCAAGACTTTTGTTGTAAGGTTGTAAGGTACTTAAAAAAACTTCCGATCTGCCTATCTTGCATAGGCAGATTGTACTTGCGATGATCGCAAGCCACGCCCCCTGAGGGGCGGGCTTCCGATGACCGCAATGCCGAACGGGCAGTGTGTACTTGCGCACACCCGCCCGTACGGCTTTTATCGTACGGACATGCCACAAACCCGCCGAGCTTCGTACAATGCTCGGCGGGTTTTCGAACATGTCCGTAAGTTAAAAGTCGTGCGACCTTACAGTAGTAGAGGTCGCACGGCTTCCACACACCTTACGATAATCCTACGATCGCGGGATTTCCCACGATTATCGTAAGGTGTGTGGGGACCTTTAGGAAAACGCAAAGCAGGTCAAACACAACTTCTGAACTGTCATCTACACTACTGCATTGAAGTCAATGGGGATTTCCTTACCTGTGTTCGACCTACATTGTCCTAATAAGTCCTAAGTCCTTTAGTGCAGGCCTTCTTAAACTTTCTCCACTCGTGTCCCCTTTTTGGCCGAGGAAATTTTTAAGGGACCCCAGCGTCGGACGGTGTCTCTCCCCTCTTTACCCCCAACGTTGGTCGGTGTCTCCTCTTTCCCCCAACGTCGGTCGGTGTCTCCCCCCTCCCCTAGCGTCAATAGGTGTGCCCCCCCTGCGTCGGTCAGTGTCTCTCTCCTCTTCACCCCCCCCCAGCGGTGATGGCGGTCCTGGCCGGGGACTCAGATCGCGACCCCCCCTGTTCACTTGCGGGACCCCATATGGGGTCACGACCCACACTTTAAGAAACACTGCTTTAGTGCACATGTGTTATAAGTTATTGACTCGCTGGGGTTCATTTACTAAAGGCAAATTGGCTGTTCACTTCACAGGGGAATTTTCCCTTAGCTTAGTGAATGACATGAAGCTCTGCTGACTTCCATCATCCAATCATTTTTTTATTTTCCCTGCACGAGATTGGTTTTCCCACCTCATTCACTAAGCTAAGGGAAAACTCCATTGCAAAGTGGACAGCCAATTTGCCCTTAGTAAGTCAACCCCACTGTGTGGTGAAGCTAGTATGGGAATGACAACCGAAAAGGCTGTAACCGAGTCAGCAATGGCAGCAACATATTTCTATCCTCACATGTTCCCTTCAAATGAGCTTTATACAATTAAAACAAAAAAATGAATACAGTCAGTAAACTTTTAATCCAGGCTACCGGCTCTAATTAATTTGTGCTTATCCTGCATTGTGCAGGGTTTGGGCTTGACTACATGGGCAACATTGCACCATCCTGCAAAACATTACCATTGCCACCCTTTGCCCTGTTCTAAAGGAGAGGAGGGCATATCTTAGTATGATCAACAGAGCTAAGAGCAAAGTCTATCCACAGTTATGGATTCCCTTGGCTTCATAATTTGCCCACCACTCCTTCAATGCCATGCTTAATGTGGTGGAGTTGGTAAAAAGCTCCCTCCAGCACATATGCTGCTTTTTTCTGCAATC
>NW_017306874.1:978478-981354 GCF_000935625.1 Nanorana parkeri | reverse complement strand
TATATATATATATATATAAAAGCACATACACACACACATTCTTTTTCTGCAGAACTTTGTACAAATACTTTTTCCAGGTGAGAGGCTCCTCAGCCTCCCGCTAGCGCAGCACTGTCAGTTCTCACGTGAAGCAGCCATTCAAAATATGCTGCCTGGTACAGAGTGTCAGCTTGAGGTGGGGTGGGATGGGCATATGGCCACGAGGGAGCTCTATTCATCCGTGCATTCCTCACAGCTCCCTCACGTGTCCTGTAGAGCTGCCTGGACCTGATTGACGTCACATTCTGGCTCCCTGGCCCTCTACAGGGCACTCAAGAGTGCTTTACCAGCAATGCACATATGGATGGAGCTCCATCACAGCACAACAGCCCACACTGGGCCTAGGGTTGCCACCTTTTCCTCAAGCGAAACCCGAACACTCACTCAACGCATGGACATTTTT
The DNA here is from genome assembly GCF_000935625.1 of Nanorana parkeri. Classification (NCBI taxonomy): domain Eukaryota; kingdom Metazoa; phylum Chordata; class Amphibia; order Anura; family Dicroglossidae; genus Nanorana; species Nanorana parkeri. Next base: position 980,912 of record NW_017306874.1, on the reverse strand, counting down.
TTGGGAGAATGAGTCGTGGCTTATTCATATATAAAAATTGCCGCCCATTCATATGTAAATATCACAGCTGAGACTATTTTCAGTGGGGGGCCAGTAGCCCCTATCTTCATTTTGGTTGACTCTGTCTGCCTGACATTTTGTGTCCAGGTTTCTGCTGCCATGAAACCTGCACACAGCATTCAAAACCCAGACTGTCTGGGTGAATCCTGGACAGGTGGCAACCCTAACTGGACCCCAGGATGTGTATCCACTCCAGTTCTCGTAAGATAGGGAGAATGCAGGGATAATAAAAAAATACAAAATAATACAAAATGTTTTAGAGTGTGTATGTATGTGTGATAATGCCTGTGAGTGTGTGAGATTGTGTCTGTGGTTGTGTGTGTGTTTTTGAGGGCCCATTCACACTAGTACAGTATGGTAATCGCACAGTCCCGTTCTAATGTGGGAGATGTGTTGCACTGCCATTCATTTGAATGGCACCCCAAACGCACCTACCACCCACAGTTCAATCGCCCGCACCAGAACACGCGATACAACAATGCCGTGCGTTCCAGTGCAGTGCAACTTGGGTCATGACTTAATGACCAAGGACAAATTTGGGTCCTGAGGTTACACAGGTTGAGAACCACTGCTCTAAACCCACATCTGTATAAAAGGATCTGCAGGTGAATTTGTGAGCTTCCGTTTTTGGATGGCCACTTTAAAATCTTGAACCTTTGTTGTAAGAGCCTCATTAAGCTGCATCCTAGAAATAAGATAACTTCAATGTGATCATTGTCAGCAAATTATTCCACTGTACAATCTTTTTTTTTATATAGCCCTGTCTTGACAACTGGACAGCTCACAGCTCAACATTATATGGAAAGCAGAGAGCTGAGGAAAGCTCTAGTCTACAGCATTCATTAAACAGTCATTGTCATAGAAAGTAAGGGAAAAAAAACATCACACTGACATTTAAGAATCCTTCAGTTTCCTAAAACACCTTACAAGGCTCTTCTCAAAGTTCATGAAATGATTTTGCTTAAGCAACTTTCCTACTCCCTCAATGCAATTAATTTCTTCCAGCTCACTTGAATCTAGAACAGTTCAGAACTAGCCGATAAATAAACCCAGCTACAAACCACAACTATACAAATGGTGGTGTGTTATAAAACACGGGTAATCGGTTATGTACATTCTACATCCAAAAACAGGTTTTGTTAAGACGGGATTATCATTATTAAAAACAACATTATCTAAAACATACTTTTCTGTTTGGGATGTAATGGGTGGTAGGATTTGATTTTGCATTTGTTCACAATTACTGTTTTGGTGGTGATCTCTTCTTACATTTAGCACAACGATTCCTAGCTTGGATTTGGATACAAGTTTTCAGTGCCATTTTAGGAGGGACCTCAATGCCTAAAATCCCTTACCAGACCCTTAATCTGAGCAGCAGCCTGGCAGAGCAGGAAAGGGAGGGGAACGAGCGTGTGCTCCCCCCTCTCCTGCTCTATACCAGGCCACATATCCTCGACATGGGGAGGGTGCTTTGCCGGGGGGGGGGCCCCTCTGGATAAGCACTTTGTTGATGAGAACAAGGGCCTCTTCCCCACAACCTTGGCCTGGTGGTTGTGGGGGTCTGCAGGCAGGAGGGCTTATCTGGGTGCCCAGGGGTAGTTGTTACCCACGATGGATCACAGCCACCGACTCCCCGAAAGAAAGCTACCATAATGACCCTTTCCTGCTCTGCCAGTCTGCTGCTCGGATCAAGGGTCTGGTAAGAGATTTTAGGGGGGACCCCACATTTTTTTGGGGGGGGGGGGTGGCATTGGGGTCCCTCCTAAAATTCCTACCAGACCTAAAGTATGAATTAGAAGAGGACTCCACACTGTTATAATTATCTTAACATTTAACAACAAGTTTATTCCGAATGACATTCAGAAAAAAATTTGGATGCACCCGAAATTTCGTTATCGGAAAATTTGGATATGTTCAGATTCGTTATTTTTTCATTTGGAAATTCGGATCGATCCGAATGTCCGAATTTTCTAAAATTCAGAACTAAACAAATGGCACATGTCTATTTTTAAATCTACAACAAACTACCCACCTCCACTGCACAGTGAGAGCTTCAGTGCTATAGCTTACCATACCTGCCACCCCAATCCACACTGCAGCCCTATTGAAAAACGATGTAGTTCTGGGTATGGGGCAAACATGCTAGCTCCTTGTCTCCCTATAACGCAGTGCTTGGTACCTGAGGAGTAATTTCTAGGGCTCAAGGGCATGCCTATGCTATACAAATACTGATTTTGAGGCATTTGCAAAGAATTATGCAAAGAATTATGTCAGGGGCTGCAACACAGATGGCAGCACTAATGGAAAGTCATGGTACTAAAAGGTCCCACACACAATATGTTCCACAGCAATTAGCTGATCTTTAAGGTGAAAG
>NW_017306874.1:950109-978423 GCF_000935625.1 Nanorana parkeri | reverse complement strand
ACTTTGTGTATATATATATATATATATATCCCAATTCCAAAAAAGTTTGCAAATGTCAAAATCCCAGTTTATTCACAATGGGAAATAGAAAACATAAAATAAATGTTTAAACTGAGAAAATGAACCAAATAAATAAGGTCATTTTTAAATTGATATCAGCAACACGTCTCAAAAAAGTTGGGACAGGGCAACAAATAGCTGGCAAGGTAAGTGGTACTAAAAAGGAAGAGCTGGAAGAAAATTTTGCAACTAATTAGGTTAATTGGCAACAGGTCAGTAACATGATTGGGTATAAACAGAGCATCTTAGAGAGTCAGAGTGTCTCAGAAGTAACGATGGGCAGAGGTTCACCAATCTGTGAAAAGCTGCGTCTACAATTGTCAAACAATTTCAGAATAATGTTCCTCAAAGCAAAATTGCAAAGACTTTAAATATATCATCATCTACAGTACATACTGTCATTAAAAGATTCCAAGAATCTGGAGAAATCACTGTGCGCAAGGAACAAGACCAAAAAGGGAAATATTGCATGCCGGTGATCTTCGAGCCCTCAGATGGCACTGCATTAAAAACAGGATGGACATCAATGCATGGGCTCAGGAATACTTCCAAAAATCATTGTCCGTGAACACAGTTCGCCGTGCCAACCAAAAATGTAAGTTAAAGCTCTATCATGCAAAGAAGCCACATCTGACACGATTCATAAATGCTGCAGTCTTCTCTGGGCCAAAGCTCATTTACACTGGTCTGTTGCAAAGTAAAAAAAACTGTGGTCAGATGAAAATAAATTTGACATTCTTTTTGGCAACCATGGGCTCCGCGTCCTCCGGACTAAAGAGAAGAGGGACCTTCCGGCTTGTTATCAGCGCTCATTTCAAAAGCCTAAATCTCTGATGGTATGGGGGTGCATTAGTGTGTATGGAATGGGCAGCTTGCACATCTGGAAAGGCACCATCAATGTGAAAGATGTATTCAGATTTTAGAGCAGCATATGCTCCCATCCAGACATCTTTTTTAGGGAAGGCCTTGGATACTTCAGCAGGACAATGCTAAACCACATACTGCATCTATGACAACAGCATGGCTTCATAGTAGAAGCGTCCTGGTGCTTAACCCAGACCTTTCACCAATTGAAAATATTTGGCGCATCTTGAAACAAAAAAAATTACATAGAAGGCCCAGAACTGTTGAGCAGTTCGAATCCTACATCAGGCAGGAATGGGACAACATTCCTCTCCCAAAACTCCAGCAACTGGTCTCCCCAGTTTCCAGACATTTACAGTGTTGTTAAAAGAAGAGGGGATGCTACATTGCGGTAAACATGGCCCTGTCCCAACTTTTTTGAGACGTGTTGCTGCCATCAACTTTAAAATTGCCTTATGTTTTTTCTTAAAATAATCCATTTTCTTTGTTTAAAAATTGGATATTTTTTCCATTTTCCATTGTGAATAAAATATGGCTTCATGAGATTTGCAAATCATTGCATTCTGTTTTTATGTAGAGCGCAATTTTAAAGCTTGACATGTTTGGGGTGTTTATTTACCCAACATGACCCCATATTTTATATTTTACCACACATTTGGGTAATAATAAATGTTTGATAATATAACGTAGGGAAAACATTTTTTTTTCCAAAATTCTCAGTACTTTTTTTGTTATATAGTAAAAAATGAAAACCCCAGTGGTGATTAAATTCATCAAAAAAAAGCTCTATGTGTCCCCAAAAAATGGTATACAATTCATGTCACTACAGCGTTGAATGACTGAATAAATGTCAGTCAAAGTACCGCAGCGCTGTTCTGTAGTGACCAGCCGTAAGGCTCCTGCACTCTGGGTCCAGTACCACCATCTTCTTTCCTCAAGTCATCTGGAGCCAGCTGTCCCCCTGATAACACAGCACATGCGTATATATGACTGTCTCCTGGGATGGGTGAACTATGCAGTCCCGGAGGCTGCAGGCAGCATGGGATACGTCATTTCTTCCTAGGCTAGAATCTGAAAGTGCTGGGTTATGGGGCTGCTGGGCATTAAGAGCAGTATTTGAAAAGAGGGAGGAAGCAATTTCATGGAAAATGGTTGAAGAGGGTGAAGGTCTGCTTTTCAGCTATCACTTAGTGAAACTGCACATGTATACAAGACTCTTACTCTGGAGTAATATTGTCCAATTCTTACCTAAAGACACAAAGGTCTCTCTGCAGACTGCCATAGAATCTTAGGACTCTGGCATGAAGGGCAAGCTCGATCAGTGTTTGTAAAGTGGCTCCCAGCTGCCAGTCTGATCCTATAATAAGATCCTTAGCTATGTTGGTTCAGCAAGGTTGTGTCATAGAGTTGAACGAGACGTACTGTACATATCACACACATTTGCCGACAGCAGACGTAAAGTATAGGGTGACAAACAGCGAGTGACTGATCTTGTGACTTCTCAGCAGTAAAGTGGACATCATTCAGAAAAGGGTCAACTTTATAGTGATATTAAAGGTAAATCTTTTTTTCCCCCCCCCCCCCCCCCATGCTAATGTAAGGACTTACCATAAATGATGCCTCCTTATCCAATTATCCTCTTCTTTCCTGCAGTTTTCAGGAGTTTCTCCAGTTCTGGTGCCCGTCTCCAATCCAGCGCTGACTCTTCTCTCTTTCTGGCACTTCATGTCCCACGGAGTCTGTGCGGGTGAACCTGCCTCCATTGACTTACCTTGTGTCTCTCTTCGTCTCCCGGCCGAAGATTTGAACTGCGCATGCGGCCGCCAGAGAATCTTCAGATGTTTGGGCGGGAGCGTGCGGAGGAGACACAGGTAGTAAGTGTAAACCTTTTTGGTAACTTTTTAAACATGTTTTTGCATATATCTATTGCTTGCTAGCAGTAGATATATGCAAAAAACCCACAAGGGTTTAAATATCCTTTAAATCAGATTCTGGATCTGTCACCTTCACCAGTCCCCAGAAAAATGGGGATGAAAGAATGGTTACTATGGATCATCACAGCATTGTTTTAAAACATTCTGATAAGAGACCAAGTTATACTGCAGCTAAACAGCTATTTTGTTTCCTAAGACAAAGAATCATAACTATTTTAGCAAAGAAATTAATACAGATGCAGATTAAAACAACAGAAAACCCCAAACACTGATAGAAAACTCTTTGTACAACACCATCCACCATCTCTGCATTTACATGTATTGTCAATGCAGATCCTTTAGCATCGGGAATAGTTCTCTCCTTTTTTACGGGATGGTTACCTGTGCAGAATAATAAATCTATATGGCTTGATTACTTGCAATAATAACTGGCACATGTACGGAGAAACTGTCATTGTTTTACAAGTAGTCTTCAACTTCAGGTGATTATACCAATATTCATGCATAAATATCATCAAACGCTACACAAATGCCAACTTTTGTGTATGAAAGAAAATACAAAATGGACCATCTTCTTCTTCTTAAAAAAAAAAGCCACGCATGAGAAAAGTATCTCTTCATAAACTCCTTATAGAAATGCCTGACTCTTCTGCTGATTTTCTGGCTTTAATATCTTCTGGGCCAAAGACAATTCCCATGTTTGTTCTAGGCCAGTGACTTCACACCATAACCTGCAAGTTTCGGATGTGTTTCTGCATACACATGTTTAATGGTTTTTATTTATTCTGGTGCTTTTTAAAAAAAAAAAATCACTTTACATTAAATTTAAGCATGCTCTGGTGTGTTCTGGTGCATTTCTATGCATTTCAATGCAAAAAAAAAGCATGCTAATGTACTTTTGATTTTTAAAGCTCCAGAACCGAACACAATCGTGTGAACTATCCTCACCAAAAACCATTGGAATTACTGTGTATGTGTTTTTGTGTGGATAAAAGAAACGCACCAGTTTGGAAATGGTGTGAACCAGCCCTGAAAGTATTGGTCAGACAGCCAATTAGAATTTTCACGAGGTCAGTGGTGTTAGCATTTTTATATTGCGCTTAAAAACCCTATGTAAGAGCGTATGCCATGAGAGCACACTATTAACTTTATTAGGAACATCCTGTTCTGCTTGCCCCTCTGATCCTAGTTTCACTTTGTTACTGAGGACTCAAAATGTTCAACCTTGTTCTACGAGAGTCCCTCAGTAACCAATAAGACACTGAATAGGCTACCTTACACACCGAAATGCTGCAACAAAGGTGCATACAGGGCCGGATTTCCCACAAGGCCAACCAAGGCCCGGCCTCGGGGCAGCAGGGAGTAGAGGGGCAGCAAAGGTGTGAAATTCCTATCTCCTGATGCCTGGGACATGCTGTTCTGGGCGCCAGGTGGGTAGTTGCTTTCTACATTTAACCCTGCTTTGGGCAAGCAGACCTAAATGTACAGCGGGGAAGCCACTGCTTGTTTTGTGCGCGTGTATGCAGCCTACAGGTGTGCTATTCTCCATTGAGGAACCTGGCCTTGGGCCTGCAGAGAGAGTAAATCCGGCCCTGGGTGCATACAGCATTTTCTGGATTTGTATGGCAATGCCAGTTAGTGCGTTGAAAAGGTGCATACATCACACTAATGCGTGTAATGCATCCACATTACTGCAGCGCAATAGTGTGAACAGGCCCTGAAGATTTCTTTCAAACCAGCTTTCCAACAATAAGTTAAAATGTGACTTAGATTGCTTTTGTACTGGCACAATCCTTACATACTTTAGTGGTAAATACTTTACTAGTAAATTTCGTAAGACTAGCCAATTAAAATTTACTATGTGTGACATTTTCCTAAGATACACTTTTCTAGATGCATTTTTATTTTATCAGTGTGATATGACAAAAATGGTTCTTTGCAAACTTAAAACAGATAAAGCAATTTAAAAACATGGGAAATCAGTAATTCATAATATTTACATTTTAATTTCTTTTCCTAACATGTTTTTGAACAGGTAAAAGTACAAAGTACATGTATAGGCAAAACTTTTGTTTTTCTGTAGACTAGGGAACATTACATCCCCTTTTTTTTTGCTGTCTCCCCCCTATGGAGATTCACCCTCTCTATGTGTCCTGGCGACCATTGTTACTGGGACTAAAAGTGAGAATAGATACCAAATGTGTATTCATCACTAGAACAGAAATAGATGGGACATCTTGCAATAGAGCAGGGGTGGACAAATTAATAAGGAATTCAGGAGTCAGTCTGTCCAATCCAGGAGCCAGCAGGATTTTTCTAGGAACTAGCTTCATTGAGAACAATTAGATTAACCCTCAAAGGTAGGTGCCAGCTAGTGGCTTCACTAGGGGGGTGTGAGCCACACATGGGTGACACCATTAGAGGGGTGACACCAAAATGACTGGCAGTCATTTTGGTGTCACCCCCTCTGAAAAGTCAGGCACTCGGTCATGGACCGAGAGCTCAACAGTTGCGAGAGAGAGAGAGAGAGAGGAGGGAACCCGGCTGCATACCTTATCCCGCCAGGTGAATGCCCCCCTCAGGCACAGGCTCGTGATGATCATCACGAGCCTGTGTGATGACGTCACTGCGTGGTCAATCCAGCTTCAGGACGCCCCTGGTGCCAACTGTCATTTTTAAGGAGCGCTGGCTACCTGGCTCCCGGGATTCGTCCAGCCTTGAAACAGGGACATTAGTTACAGTGACAACTGTCTAAGAGAGGAATTCCCCTAACTTTGTAGAGATTTCCTCTCATTTCCTAAAGCATCTCCAGGACAGGACATAAAGGGAAATCTCCCCAATCGTATTCACAAGTGAAAAAAAATAAAACGTGAACCCTTTATTACTCTATCCAAAACTTAAAAAAATACGTTTTGGTTTATGCTGACATAATAAAGACACCAAAAAGTTAAATGTCAAAATGTGGAAAATAAATATGCAGGGGATTAAAAAAACTTTCAAACTTCTCATCGTTAATAAGAATACAAAATGGGCTACAAATAGTCTTTCAGGTAAAAGTTTTCATGACAAAATGGAAAAAAAAAATCATCATTTAGTACAAAGGGGCTTTGTAGCATGCTTTTTCTGAACTGAATTGATTTCATTTGAAATACACTATACTCTTGTGTAACTTTCTACCTGCTTCTTGTAAGAACACAGAAAGTTCATTCAAGAACTGTCTTTATTCTGACTGCTTTGAACTTCAGCTCCTGGAAATAATTATGTGTCCAAACACGAACTCCCTTCTTTCCCCGCTTGCTTTGCAGACAGTGCCTTTTTTTTTTTCCTAAAGCAAACTTCAATTACAGGAATAATCGTATATAGTAATGAAAAGGACAAGAACGGAGACTTATTTATTACGCTATGTCTTTATAGTGACGTAATGTCTCAAACAACTGATCAAATTCAAATCTGCAGTATAACAATTTGTAATCTAAATCAATGCTTGCCATAGAGCAATACAGACTACTGTTATTGAAGAGACCCAGAAAAGACTGGAACAATCAGAATATTCCATTTGAAATTATTGTAATTGTGTAATTGTCCCGAGACCGGGTGACACCCCGCCATGACGTCATCGCGCATGCGCCGGATGTCACCACGCACATGCGCGATGACGTCATCGTGCATGCGTGGTCATTTAATTGACGCCTTACTGTCAGTCATTTTGGTGTCACCCCTCCAATGGTGTCACCCAGGTGCGGCTGCACCCCCCGCACCCCGCTTGTGACGCCACTGGTGCCAGCCCTCTTAAGAAACTTTTACATTTGACCCCTTGTTTGGTCAAAAGGTCAGGTGGGATTTAACCAAGGAAGTCTCTTCAGCCTCTATACTTGGGCAAATATGAATCTTTCATAAGATAAGCATGCATAGACGTGGGCAGCCTTTCGCATTAGGGTGTGCACACAAAAGTACAATGTACTGTATATATATAAATATATACACACACACACACATACATACATACATGAACAGACCTGAGGCATCCCGGATTCCCATCTCTTCAACAATCCCTTACCTCTGTCAGCAGGGGTGCAGTGATGAAACAGGGAGCCTGGCAGGTGGTCATGTGATTGGATGGGAAGCTGCAGCCACGATCCCTAGCAGCTTCGCAGGCAACGAGGACTGCGGGTGTTATGTGAGGAATACACAGAGAGATCTTTGTGATCTTTCCACTATCTCACTGACTAAAAACATGGCGCCCCCTGTTGCAGTTTTGGTGTTGCGATTGGGTTGATTAGGGTGTGCCCAGGCACACCCAGCGCACCCCTATGTAAGCAGACACAAAACATAATTAAATATTGACTATTCTGATTCTTGCATACATCCAGTGTACCCAGTCCATTAATTAAATTTCCCAGCTAGACCTACTTCCACACCAGACCATTGACCTAACCCATTCCTCCACAGTCAGCCATTTCCCGTTCATGTTTTTGAGGGGCCAAGGCTTACTGTAGTGGCCAAAGGTCCAGAACACCAGCCTTGCCAGGACTTTAAAGCATATACACTACCTGGAAAAAAGTCACCACCTGGATTTGGTTAACCAGATAGATAAGAGCCTTCCATTGGATAATTACTACAGTGATGAATATGTTTCATATGTTATGTCCCCAAAAATGAGGTCAGCTGCCTACCTGAATATACTGAATGACCAAGTTTTTCCATCAATTAATTATTTTCTTCCCTGATGGCTGGATTAGCCACCATAGAGCCCAGACCTGAACCCCATTGAGACTCTTTGGGATGTGCTATAGAAGACTTTACGCAGTGGTCCGTTACCCCCATCATCACTACAAGATCTTGGTGGAAAATAACACTGGACGGAAAAAAAATTTGTGAAATTGCATACGCTTATTGAAACAATGCCACAGCGAATGCGTGCCGTGATCTAAGCTAAAGGCGGTCCAACAATATTAGAGAATGTGACTTTTTTTTATGATCAGGCAGTGTATACGTACAAGATATTAGCTTAGCATAGTTCTTTTCAATAATTATTACAATTAAATGAAAAACTAAGGGGTACATTTTAAACATGGGGTATGGCTGCCACATTCCACTACAACTTTACCAGACATGGTCTGTTGGACTGTGTCACTGAAAATAACACATTGCCTACAGTCCCTAATGTAAAACACTCACAATACTCCTGGTAGTCATTCACCATTTGAGCTAACCTACCTAGGCTTGAAATCACTTGAGAGAGCTTGAAAGCAGAGGTATTTATTTATCTGTATCTTTGGCAAGAAAGAGGCCCTTTTCTACTAAAAAACAGTAATGCTATTTGCCAATGCTGGCAGGTGCCCTACTGATCAATGCCCAGTGTAAACTTTAGTCAAAGGCATCCCTACATCTGTCGCCACCTGAGTTTAGGGGAGTGTATATGTATGTACTGGCGGTGCAGGTCCTTTGGAAGCGGTGCTGGCGGTTCGGTGGAACACCAGCCACAGCATCACAGTTTGCAGGGCACACCAGCCGCGCCTACACGTGACCCAATTAGATGCCTCCTGAGACAAATGCCTCAGGCTGCCTCATTATAGGGACGGCCCTGACTTTAGTGACAGATCCACTTTACATCCAGCCCTTGTTTGCATTCTAGCTCATCCCTTTATGTTCATGTACTGATTATATTCCTGACTTCCTGTTTTAAATATCCAGAGACTGGAATATTGTAACACAGTCGCAGAAGATCCATGATTTCCGACAGAGGTTTGCTATATTACTGTAATGACGCAAAAGGCATCTATATGACTTTGTCAGATCACCCTAGGTTAAAAAACAACAGTACATAAAGAATCTAAAGATGTGTGCATATCTATGTCCTGCCACCACAAGATGATCTACCAGTTGTTTCTATGAGTATTTGCAGTTTCTATATATATATATTCATATTTAGTGCTTTGAATTCCTTCCATTAATCCGTTAACAATATCCCTAAATGCTGTGATACTGAGATTCAGAAATAATTAGGCTTATCTCCATCTTCCTAAAGTCATTCTCTGTGTGGATGTGTGATTTGTAACAGAGTCCTGTGACTTAATAGAATTATACTCCTGGTATGTGGCGACATACGCCTGTCTAAACTTTATCGAGCATATAAACTTGTACAGCTGTGACGTGTTCCAGTTTTCAACGACAAGTATTGATAGAGCTGCCTGTCACATGATAAGAGCTCAGTAATCTGTAAAATCCTCCATAGTCAATGTTCCATTCATATGTCACATTTACAACTTCACTTCAAGCACGCATGCTTTGCCAACTCGCTTACTGATTAACTGGGTTTTAAACCCCCTTCCTGTCCAGGCCATTTTTCAATATTCAGCGCTGCAGTACTTTGACATTTATTCAGTCATGCAACGCTGTAGTGAAATTAATTTTATTTAATTTTTTTGGGACACACAGAGCTGTCTTTTGGTGGTATTTAATCACCACTGCGGGTTTTATTTTTTACTATATAACAAAAGAAGTACCGAAAATTTTGAAACAAAAAACTGTTTATCCTACATTATGTTATGAAACATTTATTATTACCCAATTTTTTTTAAATATAAAAGACGGGGTCACGTCGAGTAAATAGACACCGAACATGCCAAGCTTTGAAATTGCGCATGCCCATGAAATCGCAAAAAAAGACTACGATACCCAAAATTGGCTATAGGTGATGCTTTAAAAGCTTTTACTGCTCATCAGTTTAGTGTTATCAGTAAATGATGGCCCTAGAATGCTTCCTTGCACTCATATGTTCGCAGTGATATATAACATGTGTGGCGCAATGGGCATAATTGTCGTTTTCACACATGGACATGCACGTGTATGTGGGGGCGAAGGACTTAAAAAACAATGTTGTGGTTTTTTTAAAATTGTTTTTATATGTGACTTTTTTTGTAACTTTAATAGTTTTTAACCTTTTTTTCACTGAACTTCATTGCTATCACATAGGGGGCTTGTTATCCCCCTATGTGATAGCCAATTCACAGCGACAGGTGGTCTTTATGGAGACATTGGGGGCCTTTAAGACCCCTAATGTAACCTACGGGCCCCAGAGAAGCTGTTGAAGCAGAGATCTGCTTCACCAGCTTCTTCCCGGCTTCTGTAGCCGGGAATGACAGCTGACTGTGGAAGTGATGTAATATACATCACTTCCTGCATTCAGAGTACGGGGAAGAGATCAAAGGGAGATTGTGTGCTATTCTCCCTCTGATCTCCGGTGACAGGGCAGCTGTGCCGATCCCGGGCCCCCACCAAGCACAGCAGACCTCGGGATTGGCGGCGGAGGGGCGCACACCCGCACGTATAATACAGGCGGCTCTATAGCTGCCAGAACGCTTCTATGTAAACAGCCATTGCTGGCTGCTTACATTTCAAACAGATTTTCCGCTCGTGCGCTGCGCCTACTGGCAGGCACGAGCGGGGCGTGGAAGGTCGTTTAAAAATGCCGACCCACATTCAAGAAGCCACAGTCCGGCTGTTTAATTACAATGGCCGGGCAGCAGTTGGTCAAAAACCCCAACATTTGTTTCCCCCTTTTTTAGATCATCTTGGGGGCTTGTTCACACTGTGTCCGGATTATGTCCAGACCAGAATAGTTTGTTCCCGGACCAAAAAAGCATCCCAATGTATCCCTATGGAATTTCTGGGCTCTGCTCACACCAGTGCAGTCCGTTCTGGTCCAGACCAAAAAAAATACTGCTTGGCTCATTTTCTCTGGTCTGGAATGCACTGGAACGCATACTCACATAATCGTAGCAAAAACGTGGCCAAACGCAATGCAACACATTCCAGATCTGGTCCAGAAAATAAACAGTGCGTTCCAGAGCAGTCAGCACTGGACTGGAACGCAGGCATTGTTGTGCCACTCCGTTCTGGTACGGGCAATCGCACTGTGGGCAGGGGGCGTGGCTTTGGGGGCCATTGACTTCCATGCACCCCCATGCCCCCCTCCTGCTCTAGAACGCGGGGGGGGGGAGTTAAGTATGCAATACAGTGCATTCCAGAAGCTGGAACGTGCTGGAACACACTAATTGGTATGAACAAGCCCTAAAATTGGCTTTCAGGTGCAGTCCAGTTTGTTTCCATGCATTTTTGATGTGTTTACATGCGATTTGGTGCATTCCAGACCAGAAAAAATAGTGACTGCACCATGTTTCTTGACCGCACTAGAACGGACTGCACTACCGTGAACAGAGCTCATAAATACCATAGGAATACATTGGGATGCATTTCAGGTGCGTACAAAAATTGTTCTTCTCCGGACATGGTGTGAACAAGCCTTTAGGGCTTGTTCACACCATCTCCAGATCAGATCCAGACCAGAACATTTTTTGTCTGGTCCAAAAGTCATACAGTCCAATGGTTTTTCTGAGTGTACTTCACACCATTGCGTTCAGTTCCAGAGCTTTCAAAAAAAAGTTGAGCATGTCACAAAAACACATGCAAATACACTAGAACACACTGGAACGCACCAAAAAAAACATAAAAAACGCACACAACCACATTTGCAGAAACACATCCAGATCTGGTCTGAAGATGGTGTGAACAAGCCCTTTGAAAAGTAAGCAAAGGCAAAACCCTTTTCTTTTTTGTTTTGGATAGGGTTGGGGAGGGTTAGACCGTCTGTCAAGTTTTAATTGCTATCTGTGTGCCCGCTGTGAGATTCACCCCCCTTTTTCACATGCATGTATTGCCTTCCTGTAACCCACTACTAAGACCCCATTCACAACTGAGAATATTATCGTACAGTGTTCAATATGAACAATCCCATTTTTTTCAATGGTGCCCGTTCACACCTGAGCGTTGTGTCGCTTGTAGCTTGAAAAAGTACATGAGCTTTTTTCAGAAAGAATCACTCATTTTTGGCCCCCAAAGACTTTAATAAGTGTGCTTGAAAAACATGCGTAATGCACAATTTCCCCACGATTTTGCACCTATTTCCTGTCTCCTCCTCCCAGTAGCAAGCTTTCCACTGACTAGAACAAAAATGTTCAAGCCTAAAAACACCTAAAAAAGTGCACAGAAAACACGACAAAAATGTTATAAAAAAGATTGAAAACACTCAGACTCAAGCATGAACGAAAGCCAGAAACAAAAATAGAATATATAGCAGCTCACAGGTCCTTCCATGTACTGGCTGCATTCAGTTTCCTTTTTCAGGCTTGTGTGCCTTTATCTTTACCTGGTGATCCTGAGAATAACTTACTTCCTGTCCCTTGGGTGGAAATGTTTACTTCTCCACTGCATCTGTGGAGGAAGCCATAGCTGCCACCCAGACTGCACTACTTCTACTTCTGCCTTTGTTCATCTGCATTACATGGTGGTTAATGACATAAGTAGCTGACATGAGGAAGGTCACTGATGCTGTCATCATGGAACTTCTTCATCTTTATGATTAAAGTGGACCTGTGCCCTTGAATCCTGAAGATGTAAAAACCCAACTGCATTCAATATATAATCTCATTTTTTCTGTTTTGGCATCTATACCACCCATCGCCTCATCTCTATCCTTTCTCTTAAAGTGCAGCTGAAGCCCAAACCTATTTTTTTTTAATATTGGATATAGTGGAGGGAGATTAGAACACCGGTCAGGTGTGTATTGCTGTCTGTGTCCCCGTTAAGGTGGCCATACACTGTACAACCATCGCAAGACCTTAGTCTTGCGATGGTTGTAAAGTGATTAAAAAAACGTACGATCGCGGGATTTCCCGTAATTCTCGTACGAGAATCGAGCAGTGTATGGGCACCTTTAAGCTGGCCATACACCTATACATTATCTGCAGATTTGGTCAGATGGAAAAGTGCAACAGATTCCTCCATCTACGCTAAACTGTGTGGATAGAGGAATCTCCCACTGGGCCAAGCTTCAGTATCCTACCAGTAACCTACCAGCTGGCTTCCTAAAATGCCTGAACAATGCCTGCATCCAATCAGATTGTTCAGGTATTATGAGAGCCAGCGGGGCCAACTAGCAAGATACTGAAGCTTGGCCCAGTGGGAGATTCCTCTATCCACACAGTTTAGCGTAGATGGAGGAATCTGTTGCACTTTTTCCATCTGACCATAGAACATCTGCAGATAATCTATAGGTGTATGGCCGGCTTTAGGAAGATTCCTCCCTCCAATTTGTCCTGGTGACCATTGTCCCTGAAAGTGAAAAACTCCCCAAAAAACTTTTGTACCTTAGTAACAAATGAAACCAGTTTCAGAAGAGGAGCCCTAAGGTAAGAGCTGTATTTTCTAAACTCTCAATCTAGAGACAAGCCGCCCTAAGTTAGGTATCAACTACTGTTTCCCTTTCACAGTGGACATGTTTGTTTTAACCCCTTCGCAACCAGTGGCGTACCTAGTACATCACTGGCAGCGACCCGTTTAAACAGAATCGGCGTGAGATCACGGTTGGCTCCGCCCAGCTGTCATTTGCGGGGCGAACGGCTGGCACTTTGGCTGTCACTTCAACTCAGTCACTAGAACTAATTTTTCCATCTATTCCTTTTATGATGACAACCCAATATGGGATTTACTTTCAGTGATAACAGTCACCAGGAATCTCCCCAATGGGGACACAGACAGCTATACAAACCTGACAGGTGTTCTCAACTTTATCCAAAACAATAAAAAAAAAGGTTTTGTCTTGAGTTGCACTTTAAGGAAATGGTGCGCCATGACAGCAACTAATTCAGTTTGACCTTTTATCATTTTACGACAGTGAGAACAATGTGAGACAATCACTGCTTGGTTGTTATGCGTGAGCCTAGTTTAAAAGAAAATCAGTCACAAACCCCACAATTCCTAACTGAACATTAAAAGCAGAACTCCGGGGAATATTTTTATTAATCCTTTCAGTGGGGCTACCCCCTCACTGGAAGGGTTAAGTGTTCCTTTTAGTCTAGGTGCAAAAATAACTAAGTTCTACTCGCCTGATCCTTAGAGCCGGCTGGCTGTTGTTACAGCACTCCCTCCAGTCTGTCCGCAATGGAATGTCCCTCGGTGTCCTTACGTCCAATACATGTATAAGACGTGATCACTCACGGGACCTTAGACCATTGGAGAGTAGGGGGAGAGAGGCTGAAAGGATCAGTCTAAGAGCCAGCCAGACTCAAGCATCGGATAAGTATAACTTTTTTATTTTTGCACCTAGACCAAAACGAGCACCTAACCCTTGCAGTGCGGGGGTGGGGGGTAGCCCCACTGCAAAGAGTAAGAAACATTTCCCCGGAGTTTTTCTTTAAACATTCCATATATTGAACGGTTTGCTCTAAAAAGCAGAGCCCAATCGTATTTTTTACCAGGTATGTCACAGACAGAACTACTAATCCTACTGACCCATTCAGTCATTGCACAGCATGAGCCATAGAAGAATACAGACCCTGCAACCCTGACTGGCATTATTACTAAATCAAGGATTTGATCAGGGAAGCCAGCTGACCTGAATTTTATCAAATGCTGACACATCTTCCTCATGCAGGCCATACATGCACCAATATTTCATACAATCAGCTGTTCAATCTCTTCAATTGAATCGATCGAATGTCTGAAGAACACAAATGGTGAGTTTGCTTATTTTGAACCGAATGGAGAAAAAAATTAAATCAAACGTGATTGTTTTAGAATTAAGCAAATGCCTTATCAGTTTTCTGTAGTGTAAACAAACCAACAAAACCAGATGACAATTACTATCATCTATATCCCATGTATGAATGCTGGGGCAGCTCGGGGAACTGTTGGTGTACGAGCATTAAGTAACTAATGACAGGTTTGCTTTAGGTGTTTAATCTGTACCTACAACATGGGTAACAGATACACTATGGCTGGCTGGAGAAAGGTGACAGCAAAGTTT
This sequence comes from Nanorana parkeri, assembly GCF_000935625.1. Classification (NCBI taxonomy): domain Eukaryota; kingdom Metazoa; phylum Chordata; class Amphibia; order Anura; family Dicroglossidae; genus Nanorana; species Nanorana parkeri. Next base: position 963,699 of record NW_017306874.1, on the reverse strand, counting down.
AAAGGGACGCTAAACTCAGGAGTGAAATCTTAGAAGTGCATTTAGGTATCTTAACTATTAACAAAAAAGTATCTTATTTGTGTATCACTCAGCTGTAGATCCTCAAATCATCTCTGAATTGGTGCTGACACTGTCCTTCCTTCTGGAGGGTGGCTACTTTTGTTCCCCATGGTCCCTGTGTGTGTTGTAAAGTAACCACTGCTCCGAGTTCACTCCTGTGATTGACTATAATCTCAACACAAATTAGTAGGGATGCACCCAGACCGGTTTTCCAGTATCGAGTACCGATATTTATCTTTCGGGAAACGCAGATACCGAGTACCAGATACTGGTACTTCTGGTAGCATGGAGCCGGCTTCCCGGGCAATCAGGAAGTTGGGCAGCATGTCGTTACCTGCGCCTGGTTTCTTGACTGCCTGGGAAGCCGGCTCCATGCTGTTTGGCCAACTCGATGCTGATTGGCCGGGAGGCCGGCTTCCCAGCCAATCAGCATCAAGCTGACTGTTTGACTGGCTCGGTGCTGATTGGCCAAGAAACCGGCTGCCCAGCCAATCAGCGTGGAGCTGCCTTCACAGCCAATTAGGAAGACGGGAGGCGAGTCATTACCCGCAGACCAGCTTCCTGATTCACCATGATCTCTTGCGGCACTGCTGGTCAGAGGAAATCTTCCCCTGATCGGAAGTTCTGGTATCGGGATAAGTATCGGAGCATTTGGGCGAGTACAAGTACTCACCCAAATACTCTGTACCAGCACCGATACCGATACTAGTATCATCAATCAGGCTTCCTTCATCTGCGTAACCTATCTCCTGAAGTCTCTTCTCTAAGACACTGTGGCTTGTGGTCACACACTGATGTCATGAAGTACAATGAGGGCCCAATAGCCCTACAATGTATGCAAGAATGGCAAGGGACCGCTCGCAACCTGGAGCATCAGGGAGAAGAGGAGAGCACCAGAGTGAGGAATTATTAAAGGAGAATTATGGAGTGAGTAAAATACACTCATACCCATAGTTATAGCCGACGTGTGGCACTGAAGCTGTCACATGCTAGCTCTTTTGAACGGAAACTGAGCGATCACATACTACTGATCATTCAGTTCCCGATCATCTCCCAGAGAGTAGTGAGGGTCAGTCACCAGAGAGCAGTGCTGACTGGAGCAACGGACGGGGGAAGGAGCAGGCACAGCTGGCTCTGCCTCAATCAGCCGGCGGGGGGGATCTCGTATTGTCAGTATTGTCAGGATCCGTCCCAGCTGAAGCGCTGCCCGCTATATGCAGAGTTTTGGGTAATGCTGATATTTTAAGTACTGTATTACAACTCCACCCCAAGGGTGGGAAACTCCAGTCCTCCAGCTGTTGTGGAACTACAAGTTGCATGAGGCATTGCAAGACTGACATTTACAAGCATGACTCCCAAAGACATGTTGGGAATTGTAGTTACAGCTGGAGGGCCGGAGTTGCCCACCATTGCTCTACCTCTAGGCATAAATAGAGCATTTTACCCTTGCAGTGCTGGGGGGCACTGCAAGAGTAGTTTTTTGCGAAATTCACTTGAAAGCTGAACTCCAGGTACCAAAGTATTGTGACTGGACTTTATTACAGGGGCAGCACACAGAGCACACCAAGATTCCAGTAAGAGTACACAGGGATCTTATATTTAGACAATATTTGCTTCTCCCAGAGTTCAGCTTTAGACATTACATTCATAACACCATTACTGTTTTACACATCTCAAGGAAAAAAATAAATAAATGGAAATGTGGTAAGGTATGATTCAGAATTTCTCAGCCTTCACACTATGGAAACATTCCCCTGTCAGTGTACTTCCTTAGTTGATATCATGCTGACAGCTCTGGTAGCTGCTCCCCAGTACACACCCTCATCATCATCATCCCAGCATCAGCACCTCTCCCCCCCCATCACTCTGCCATCCTGACATCTTACATAACATCACCCTTTCCAGCAAATGGCAAAGGCAGCCTGATAGCAGCCTGCTATGTCAGTGAGGCTTCAGTGATCTCAACACATCAGGACCTGCGTCAGCATCCTCCATGCAGCTCGTGCCTCCTCCCCCTCCTCCTCCCCCAGAGAGAAATCACATAGCAATGTAATATGTATCAGATCGTACCGTACGATCTCTAACTAGTTACAATGACACTTCTTGTCCCCATCAATTAATGACATTTTGTTATGAAACATGAGTAGAGAGGATCGGAGAGGGGTGCTCTCTTCTACCCCCTCCTGCCCATGTGTACTGGCCGGACACATCACAACTTGCTGGGACCCGCATGGAGGAGATCAGCATGGAGGAAGGGGGAAACTTACCGGAATGGTGAGAGAAGAGAGTGCGATGAATCATGGTGCTTCCCCATTCCAGGCTGCAGATCGTACTGAACTCACACTGCTGGGTAGGACGACTGTGACTTCTCCGGGGGCGTGCACTGTATTAAAGACACACAACTGACAGCTTACACTCCACTCTCATCACTGCCTGTCATGGCCACACACAGCCAGGGAAAGATAACACACCAAAAGTTACAGATCTTATACCAACTGAGAGCTTTAACCTCTTCAGTACCACCATGTTACACCCCCTTCATTACCAGAGCTCTGCAAGTTTGACAATTCCTCCATCACACAACACTGTAACAAAATTAAAGTGACACTAAACTCAGGAGTTACATTTTACAATTGCATTCAAGTACCCTAACTATTAACAACAATGTATCTTATTTGTGTATCACTCGGCTGTAGATACTCAAATCACCTCTGAATAGGTGCTGACACTGTCCTTCCTTCTGGAGGGTGGCTACTTTTCTTCCCCATGCAGAGGCGTCCCCAGGGGGGGGGTGTCACCTGGAGCGGTCACTGGGTGTCATCCGCCGGGATGTCATCACGCACACGCGTGTGATGTCATTACACCAACGTGCGTAATTACATCATGTGCAGTTAACTACCTGCAGCCATCTCAGATGATGGATGCCGGCAGATTGAGGAGAGTACGTTCATCCGGCGGGATAAGGTATGCCGCCAGGTCCCCTCCTCTCTCGCGCAGTTGTCGGGCCTTGATCATTGACCCAGTGCCTGACTTTTCAGAGGGAGTGACACGAAAACGACTATGAGTCATTTTATTGTCACCTGGAAAAGGCCACACCCCCTGCATCCCCCTTGTGACCCCACTGTCCCCTTGGTCCCTGTGTGTGCGTTGTAAAGTAGGAACAAACGTGAAGATACCTTGCCGCACTCCTTACCGGGAAGCCCCAAATCAGATGAGGGGGAGTGCTCGCAGTGACTGCGGATGGCGCCGCCAAATAGTACAAAATGAATGAATTGCTGAGCCTGATGAAGGGGACCCTGCGTGGCTCCGAAAGTGCTTCTGGTGACGTGACGTTCCAATAAACGAACACTTTTGGACTGCAATACTATTGGTGTGCTGGTGACATCCATTCATTTTGTGTTGTAAAGTAGCCACTACTCCAAACTCACTCCTGTGATGGACTACAATCTCATGTTTAATTTACTAATTTGTATTGAGATTGTTGTCCATCACAGGAGCGAGCTTGGAGCAGTGACTACTTTACAACACACACAGGGACCATAGGGAAGAAAAGTAGCCCCCCTCCAGGAGGAAGGACAGTGTCAGCACCAATTCAGAGATGATTTGAGGATCTACAGCTGAGTGATACACAAATAAGATACATTGTTGTTAATAGTTAGGGTACTTGAATGTTTTTTGAAGATCTAACTCCTGAGTTTAGTGTCACTTTAATTTTGTTACAGTGTTGCGCGATGGAGGAATCCTTAGCCAAACCTGCACAGTGCTAAAAACTGAAAAATGGTACTTGAACGTGTTTTTAAGATTTAACCCTTGAGTTGAGGGTCACTTTAATTCTATATCATTATTTGGGGAGAAATAGAGCTTTCTTTTGGTGCTATTTAATAACCACTTTTTTTTTTATTTAATTTTTACCATATAAAGTAAAAAAGACCAAAACATTTGAAAAGAAAAAAAAGCCTGTTTCTTTTACTTCCGTTTATAAATATTACCAAATAAAAATGTCAGGAGAGTATGAAAACCCCAGAAATTACCCCTTTTTTGGAAAGTTGACACTCCAAAGATCAGGTTTTTTTGCTGCAATTTTTGGGAAATGAAGAAACATGACGGTATTGAGGGGGTTGAAATATGGAGCTTGGTAATAGTGCACAAGATACAATAAATGTACAGGTCATAGACAGAGGGAGGAGGGGGTGAAAGGGTTAATGAACAAGTCACCAAAAGTGGATCTAACATAGGTAGGAGGAGAGGGGGATAAAAGGGTTAAAATGAGTTGAAACTTTATTTTCTTTATTCTGCTGGTACTGCAGCTTTTTTCCACTAGTAAGTAATGAATGGATGACTCGTCCATTCATGACTCCCCTTACTCTCCGATGCCTCTGATGTAAGAGGAAGGGAAGGGTTTGCATTTGAACATTGCCATGTGATAACCAATCACAGCGATCACAGGACACAAAACAGGGCCGGTGCTGCCACTAGGCAAACTAGGCAGACGCCTAGGGTGTACTGCTGCCTAGGGCGCATCCTCAACTTTCACCTCTACCCCTCCCTAGAACTATGGGGAAAAACACTGACCCCATAGTTCTCCTTTAAATAATATTAAATTCAGAAACGTTGAGATGAGACAAATATACATTGCCCAGGAATGATTTCTTTACATTTCCAAGCACTTACAGTCATCGTGTTTCTGAATAGCTGGCTCCATCTCTCTCAGCTCAGCTTTCCAGAACGTCCTGTCCAGTACAAGATTACAAAGGACAGAGAAGTCTCCAGCAGCTGTCCATCTACTAGCTTGGAGAAGCAGAGGGAGGAAGGAGGACAAGTGGACAATGTCTTGCCTTGCTATGCCTGTGTGTGTTTGTGGAGACACACACAGCTTACTAGAACACACACAAGGGTGACTCCATAGGAAAGGAGCCCCCCTAAAACAGGATATCAGAGCCAGTGCCCAGGGGATCAGCTGATTCTACAGGAAAATAAAAACATGAAGGAGCAGCATCCATTGTAAGTGATTTAATGAGCTTTTGAAATAACGTAAAACCTTTTTGACTTTAATATCACTTTAAAGTGACAGTAAACTCAGAAGGTCTCAGGTACTTGGATGTATTTTTAGGATTTATCTCTGAAATTTAGTGTCACTTTAACTGTTAGTTTTTCTCTAGTGGTGAAAATAAAGAGGAAATGCTCACCCAATCTCACCCTCCATCATGGCTGTGGAATGCCCCTCAGCGTCCTCACGTCTAATGTATTGCATTAGGGGTGATGACGTCACAGGTCATTAGATCGCTGGAGCCCGGATGAGAAGAGGCTGTGGGGACTGGTCTAATAGCCAGGTGGGATCGAGGATCAGGTGAGTAGTTCCTTCATTTTCACTTCCTAGACAAAACTTTTTTTTTAACTTGGGAGTTAAAACTTTTTTTTTTTTTAGTTTTGGATACAGTAAGGGAGGGTTATAACCCCACTTTTTTTCTGCCCACTTTGGGTAGATTTCCCTTCACTTCCTGTTGTGGCTATGGGACAGGAAGTGAAGGGAAATCTCCCCAAAGTGAGGGGATATCCCTGGTGGTCATCAGGGTCACCAGAACTAGTGTCCCCATTGGAAAATGTCCCATCTTTTTTTTCTGTTTTTGTTAATCATTAAGGTACTTGAACGCATTTTTAAGATTTAGCTCCTGAGTTTAGTGTCACTTTAAATATTTACCTTTCTCTGTCTCTTCAGTCTTACGTGTGGCCCTGCCCAGTGGCAAACAACCATAAGCTGCCCATGCACTGTAATATTTTCTTTGTTCAACCTGCAGGTTGAAGAAAATATAAAACATTCCGTGATCAATGCTTACCAGTAGGGATGCACCGATACCAGTGCATCCCTACTGTGCTTTTTTTTGTCGGTACTCTGCGATACCGAGTACTGGTGCTGTGTGCCCCGATTAGCAGAAAGTTGCCCGGCTTCCTGATTACCTGTGAAGCCAGTGTTCTAGCAAAAGAACCCCGGCTTCACTTGCCGAGCCTGCCTGGCTTCCTGACCAGTCATCTTCCGGCTTCCTGATTGGCTAGGAAGCCGGCTTCACTTGTTCCTAGACAGCCTGTCTTCTTGCCCAATCAGGAAGCTGGGAGGCGGGTCACTATGTGCTGCCCTGCTTCCTGATTGATCAGGAAGCAAGGCTGCAGAGTAACATGTAAGGCCGGCTTCCTAGCCAACAGGAAGGTGGGAGGCAGGTCATAACCAATCGCCCGGCTTCCTGATTGGAAAGGAAGCCGGCTCCATGCTCCCTTGGCAGTATCGGAGGTACATATCGGAGCATTTGGGCGAGTACGAGTACTCGCCCAAATACTCGGTATCGGCACCAATACTAATACTAGTATCGGTGCATTCACTTCTTACCAGCATTGATCGAGGAATTTACCGTTGTCTTCTTTGTACCCTGACGGCAGCTGACGGCCAATGTCAAAATACTCAAACAGAGCCAGCAGCTCTTTGGCTGCACACTTTGTTCAACTGAAGATTTTCCTTCTTCGATAGCTGATCAAGTGATGTCGGCCCAAAGGGTGGTGACAGTGTCTCCCACTGTGCCAATTTTGGCTGCTTCATCAAGAACTAGCCAAAATTTGCACAGTGCGTGGCACAGTCCATTGGGTGAGATGTTAGTAACATGATGTCTAGAATTCAACTCACCCATAGTAATGAATGGAGCCACGGCACGTGATCACACAGTGCTTACATCTTTGGAAGAAAGGCTGCATGGCGCCTTGCAGGGCTGCACAGTGAAGGTATAACTTGTCACTCTGTACTCAGGCACTTACTTTGTTGTAAGTGAACTTTTAGTGAACTTATCTGTTGCACAATTTTTCGGGTGCTGAAATATATCTAATGTGTGTATCACTTTGACTATATTTCTTGTGGTATACTGTTTATACTGTTTGGTTTATCTGCTGTTACTGCTTAAAATATTTTAGCTGTAGTTGGGCTTTTTTATTGTTTGTCATTTACTTGAAGGAAAACTCACCATTTGTTTAAATACATATAAAATTGCTACACAAGCCTTTATGTAATCTGCTGCTAATTTAATTGTCTACAACAGTCAAAAAATATCAAAAATGCAAGTCGAGATGGTAACCTGGAGGCGTTGTGTGCACAGTTGGTGTACGGAATACCCCCAGAAATATAATTTCCTCCTTTTGTGGTTGGCTCACTGATGTTCTCAGAAGTCTACACTGAGATACAAGTAAAACTTTAAGCATACCTGGCAAATTAAATTTTTGGTGAGAAACTCCCTAAGGTTTGCTGATGATGCAGCTTCTAATGAAGTTCTGCTTCATTAGAACAAGGTGATTTGTTCAGGAATCAGTCTGGAAAAGACATGAAGAAAGAAACAGCAATTTTTTCAAAACAGCAAAAAGTAGGAATTTGCATTAAAGTTTGATAAATCCTTACAGAGCAGAACTTCATTTAGGAGGGTGACGTTCCTCTTTAAAGGAGAACTATGAGGTGAGTGATTTTCACTCATCCTCATCGTTCTAGCCGACCTGTGACAATGAAACTGTCACAGGTCGGCTCAGTAGATCGGGAAGTGAGTGAACACATAACGGCGTTCGCTCACTTCTCGATCCTGTCACGGCAGAGAGCCGTGACAGGGGAGGGGCTGGATTCCCCCCTCCCCGCTCCGATCCTCCAGCGCTGACTGGCAGAACAGATGGGGGAGGGGGCGGGTACAGCTGGCTCTGCCTCTAGATCGGCAGAGCCAGCTGTCACTCATGCAGCTGGGCGGATCCAGACATAATTGTCGGCTGTGGCGTCTCAGTATACCGCAAGCTGTAGCTTGCGGTATACTGAGCTTAGGGTGACGGGAGGACGCTAGTTTGTTTCCTCCCGTTACCCTTAGGAGAACTTTGGGGGAAAGCCCTAACCCCATAGTTCTCCTTTAAGCATTAGATTTTCTCCCAGGAGTGGTGGCTGAAGATTGACACTCTGCTCAAGGAGGGACTTGGAATGCAAAGTGGAAAGCACCAAAAGCAGCATATATACAGTTCCCCTTCATCAGGGCTACTAATAACGCATGAAAGATAATGATTGATATACAGTATTGAATGGTGCGCAAATGGAATAAGGTATCAAGCATAAAAACATATTAGGAAGTCCAGTACAGATAGAAAAATATGGGATGATGATATTAATAATATATACTGTAGTTACAAAATTATAAGCATAAATTAACAATTGTCATAAAATATACAACATAGATTGGAACAGTACCAGTAAATATGATTAAAATATGATTAAAAACATGTACAACATAAAACAGAATTCACCAACTTGCACAACTAGATCGATTGGTTATGGACTGTATATTAATAGTGTAAAGGAGCTCCAGTTATACTGGTAGTTAATGCAGAGAAGATGAATGCACTAATCCTGCAGCTTGGTTAGTTGTTGTGCTTCAAAGATGTGAATGGGGCTAAGGCATTGCTGTAAGATACACATTCTGGGTACTATTCATTTCATTCATCCTGTGTTTTAACTACAGGAATCAGAGGGCCATAAGTAAAATACATCAGCATTAAATTATCAACGACAGATCATAACAGCTTGAGCAGAGTCAAAATTTCCTCTAAAATGAAACTGGATCCACTCTGAGAGCTGGAGTCTCTGCTAGTAAATCATTGCTTTGATGACATTGCTCTCTACCATCTGAATGAAATGCTCCCCCCTAACAATATATGGATATTTTAGCAGATATTGCTTCAATATATTGGACATCTACAGGGACAATATCTTCCAGCTGTAGATGTAAATGGACGCTTAGGCCAAAGTCACCAGACTGCTGGCAGGGCAGAAGCGGTGACTGGCACCATAGAGGAATGCTAGATTTTAATTTAGTCTCTGCTGCAGTAAATTTGGCTCTGTAACACTAGCACTGCTCACTTATCTATTTCCTTATTCTTATTTACTGCTAGGCTTCACCCTGGGTTCTCCACATTTCCCACTTTTTGCCGCCAGCCCAAGAGTAGGGAACTTCAGGTTCTGTAAACACAAGAGAACCTTTTATTTAACTTGCTTCTGAGTGTAAAACAACAACCGCTTTCCCTGCTGATATTTTGTTTATATGTGAAATAGTGAGAAGGTGTAGCTGGTCAGGAAACTATACCGACTTATAATCACCACTCATGAGATATATTCAATAAGTATTCTTGGCACTCTTGGAAACACACTTTCAACTATTCATTTTGCTGTGGAAGTTTGAAGTACAGAAGCTGACTGGTCGCTACGAGCAACAAGATTACATTTATTATTATTATTATACAGGATTTATATAGCGCCAACAGTTTGCGCAGCGCTTTACAATATAGGGCAGACATTACAATCACAATACAAGACAAGATGGTAAGGAGGGCCCTGCCTCTGAGGGCTTACAATCTAAAAGGGAGGAGAAAGTGATACATGAGGAGGTAGCTGCGTGGGGATGAATTGTTTGAGAACGTGATGGTTGAGCGGTTAGGTTGAGGTGGGATTGGCTTCCCTGAAGAGACGAGTCTTTAGGGATCGCCTAAAGGCAGTCAAGGTGGGCGACAGATGGACAGGTTGGCGTAAAGAAATCCAGAGGATGGGAGAGACTCTAGAGAAGTCCTGGAGGCGAGCATGGGAGGAGTTTACAAGGGAGCTGGAAAGCAGGAGGTATTGGGATGAGCGGAGCCGACGGTTAGGGTGATACTTTGAGACCAGGTTTGAGATATAGCCAGGGGCAGAGTTGTGGACGGCTTTGTAACTGATTGTTAATATTTTTAATTTTATCCTTTGGGCTATTGGAAGCCAGTGCAGGGATTGGCAGAGGGGGGTTGCAGACACTGAGTGGTTGGTCAGGTGGATGAGTCTACAGCTGCATTCATGATAGACTGAAGGGGAGATAGCCTGTGTAGAGGTAGGCCAATAATGAGGGAGTTGCAATAGTCAAGACGAGAAATAACAAGGGAGTGGATGAGTAATTTTGCGGTTTCTTTGGTGAGGAAGGGGCGTATTTTGGAGATGTTATGAAGGTGAAGGCGGCAGGATTTGGATAGTGATTGGATGTGGGGAAGAAAGGTGAGGTCCGAGTCAAGGATGACACCTAGGACCTTGGCATGAGGGGAGGGCTGGATAGTTGTGTTAACAATCTCAAGGGAAAAGTTGGGGGAAGGTGCACGGCAGGAGGAAATATCAAGAGCTCCGTTTTTGAAAGATTGAGTTTTAAGAAGTGTTGCGACATCCAGACGGATATGTCGGATAGTAGATTAGTGACACGCAAGGACACTGAGGGGGTGAGTTGTGGAGTAGAAAGATAGATTTGAGTGTCATCGGCATAGAGATGGTATTGGAAGCCATGTGAGGTTATTAACTGACCAAGGGAGGAGGTGTAGATAGAGAAGAGAAGCAGCCCAAGGACAGAGCCTTGGGGGACCCCTACAGAAAGAGGAAGTGACATTTTCTTTAAAGCACTTTTTACACTTGAGGCCTGGGTCCTATAGTTCAATTTATACATGTGGTTTCATGTATAAAGATGCAAAAGTATATCACTGCTCCATCCGACACCGAGCCTCTATGCTCCAATGCAGCAGCACAAAGGAAAAAAAGCTGCACACCGCAGTCCAACCAATATTCTACTTTAGCACTTTAATCCAAAAGGCTAAAAATATTCAGCATTCCAAGACTCCTCACCTGGAAGCTGCCCCCTCTAACACATTTCACTCATTTAATCTAGCCAAACATATACAGCATACCAAGATTCCCTGCTAAAAAGCCATCCCTCTAGCGCATTTCACCCATTTAGGGCTTAATCTAGATTAAGCCCTAAATGGGTGAAATGCATTGGGTGGCCAGCTTCTAGGCAGGGACTCTTGGTATGCTGGATATGTTTAGCCTTATGGATTAAAGTGGAATATTGACTGGACTGCGGTGTGTGGCGTTTTTCTTTTGTGTTGATGTGGTCTTTTTTGACAGGATCAGAATCTTCCACTGACTCCCACAAATACAGAGTTGAACATTTCAGTGAGAAATCACAAAGCTGCAATTTTACGAGGAAGAAAAAACACAGGCAGGGGTGTAACTACAAATCATGAGGCCCCATAGCAAAACTGTGATGGTGGGCAATCCCTGACAACCTCTCCCTGAGCTGTGACTAATGACACCAAGATCCGAGAGACTCCTCTTGTGCACCTGATGTCAGCTTTCCTACACTGTAGACTTTATGGAGGATTAGGATTGTCATCAACTGCAACCACTCCAACCCTTAATGACACATACTGTGTTATTTTCACATGCTCTATGTTTAATTTGCCTCAACAACACTTAATGAGGCCCCCTTCAACCCCCAGGCCCCATAGCAGGTGCCTGGGCTCCTATGGCTATAGTTACGCCACTGGATACAGGTGTGACAAACTTTCATGTGATCTCAGCTTTAAAAAAGAATGCTTTAGACCAGGGCTCAAAATTTCAAGTCCTAAGTTACTAGCCAGGCCTTAATAGTTAATCGCCACAAGTTGTCCCACTAACCCCAACCCTCCCCCGGCCATAACTCCGTCAGGTCGGCGGTGTGACGCAGAGTACAGAGATCAGTAACAACGCTGAGTAAAGAGACCTGAGGTGTGATTCACAGTACAGAGACCTGCGGTTTGATGCACAGTACAGAGACCGGCGGTGTGATGCACAGTATAGAGACCTGCGTTGTGATGCACAGTACAGAGACCTGCGGTGTGATGCACAGTACAGAGACCTGCGGTGTGATGCACAGTACAGAGACCTGCGGTGTGATGCACAGTACAGAGACCTGCGGTGTGATGCACAGTACAGAGACCTGCGGTGTGATGCACAGTACAGAGACCTGCGGTGTGATGCACAGTACAGAGACCCAGTGGCGTAACCAGAGTAACCGGCGCCCGGGGCAGGACAATCTCTTGCGCCCCCCTGTGATATGTGGGGGTGTACAATGAGAGCATGCTGAGACATGTCGTAATTGAACTACAAGTTCCAGCATGCCCTCATTGTCCCTGTACGCCTGCCAATTATGACTTTGCATTTTTTTACTTTTTAATCACCTTTTTATTTAAATGTAATCATTTTTAATTTATTTTTTTACATTTTATTTATTTAATTATTTTTTAACAATTTTTTGTCCACTTAACTCTATCGCTATCACACAGGAGCTAACAATCCTCTGTGTGACAGCATTTGGAGGTGATAGGTTCTAGCACAGCACTGTGCTAAAACTTCTGTGACAGGTGAGGGGGGAAGATGGCTCTCCCCTCTCACTGGTTATCACGGAGCAACAGGGTTACTGTTAACCCTGCCGCTCTGCTCCCTGCATCCGCGGTCTGTGAGGAGGCAGACTCGGCGGCCGGGCAGAGGACGGAGCAGCGAGGAGAGAGGCAAGTGAAGGGGGGTGGCAGGGGGAGGAGGACGGACGGATGCTTTTCTATGGCCGCTCTGTAGCGGCAGTGACCGAGGAGAGAGAACTGACATGGCGATCACCGCTGCTGAAGCAGTTCCCACCCTGAATTTTCACTCGCCCCCACGCAATTTTCACTCGCCAATTGCGAGGGGACAAGTGGAAATTTTGATCCCTGCTTTAGTCTGTGCGTTTGCAGGAGTCTAAATATTAATATTATTGTAATAGCATTCTAAGCCTGCAGATTTATGTTTCTCAGGTCTAAGCAAAAGGCATTGCAGGTTTGTGAAAGACCAGGTACAACCTTGGGTACCCTTGGAAGAGCGATGTGTATAGTGCACCTTGGTGAACTGGAGAATGGACACACTGTGTTGACAGTGGGAGAGGCTTAAATAGACATGGATAAATAGAACCTGTGCCTACTCTCTGTATATACTGCACACAAATTAATCTCTCCTATTAAAAATTATTTTCTCTTCAAAGAATATGACATGTGAGGGCTTGTGCACATCATAGCAGAGAAAGGCATTTTTCCTGTTTTTACCTTTTTTTTCCTTTTACTCCTATACTTTTTTTTCAAAGTACAATACGCAGTGCATTTGTGTGAAGTGCAAACACAGAAAATAAGGCTTTTTGCTTGGGTTGGACTGAGTTGGTAACAGAGCCCACTTTGCTGGTGTGAACAAGCCCTAAACCTACCCTACAGAAAAACGTAATTAAAATTTCTGGGATCTACTTAGCTATAACGTACAGAGTGCAGGGGTAAGGAGTATGTAACAGAGTGCAGGAAATAGGTGTAACGTGCAGGGGTCAAGAGTATGTAATATACAAACTTTGTGCAGGAATCAGGAGTATGCAACATACAGCACAGAGTGCAGAGATAAGGAGTATGCGACATACAGCCCAGTGTACATATTGCAGGGGTCAGGAGTATGTAAGGTACAGCCTAGTGTACAGTGTGCAGGGATAAAGAATATATAACATACAGCCCATTGTGCAGGGGGTAGACGTATCTAATATACAAACTGCAGGGGTCAGGAATTTATCATGTACAGAGTGCAGGGCTCAGCAGTATGCAACTTACAGCCTAGTGTAGTGCAGCATTCAAGAGTATCCTCTC
>NW_017306874.1:926527-950089 GCF_000935625.1 Nanorana parkeri | reverse complement strand
ATATTGTCAGTCAACTGGTTTATAGACCAGTCTCTGTTCAATGTAGTTATCTACACTGGGGGAGTTCAGCCATGCTTGCCTACATAAACCTACACACTGCCAACCTGGGAGCTAGGAGATTTTTTCCACATATGCTGAATTGATTATATCGCAGGATTTGGTTGTGTTATTCTGCTATTGTTCTTTGTGTGAAACTTAAAAAAAAAAAAAAACTCCTATTATATAAAATATCCCAGATTTCCAGCCACTGGAAATTTTAGACACAGCAGTCTGTCCTTAGTACAAAACAGATAGCCAACTGAAAAGTCAAACCAAAACAATTTTCTTTCCAACACCAACTTTTTAGTCACTTACAATTATATCTCCAGGCAAAAACATTTATTTTTTGGATAGAGTGGGCTAGGATCATTAGTTCCTCTGTCAAGTTTTTGTTGCTGTCTGTTTCCATTGTGGTAATTCACCCTCTCTATTTATCATGGTGACAATTGTGTGTGAAATCCAAAATTTTGACTTGTCACCAGAACAGGAATAGACAGGAAATCTTCCAATGGGGTCACTTGTTACACAACAACTAAGAAAAGATTTCTTGTACTTTAGAGAGGTTTTCTCTCTTTCTGTTGTGTCTTCAAGACAGAAAGTTAAGGAAAATCTCCCCAATGGGACAGGAACAAAAAGGTTTTAGATTTAATGGACTCCATTCATTGCATTAATATTGCATCTTAGCAGCTAACCCAAATTTGGGTTCTTCCTCCTCTTTGCCTCCTGTCTTGTGCATTCCCTTTGACTTATTCTTCTTTTGCATGTCTGCCTGGGTCTATATCTACGCTTTCAGTGATTTTTGGCCTAACTCCTATTGTTAAACCCTTGTTGCACTCGATGCACAGATCATACCAGAGACAGAACAATAGTTTAGTTTTTCTTCTTTATAGAAATAAATATTTTTTAATCCCTTTCTCTGTGAAAAAATTTACAATTACTCCCTTGTGGAGTCATGTACGCAATAGGTAATTCTGGAAATTAGCCATGTATCATGTCTATGTAACAGCTGAATTCACAATTAGCTTCAAGAATCTCTTCTCACAATCTCCATTTACCACATTCAATACTTTTGCAGCCGTTGTGCATCGTGTATAGATTGGGTGGAAGATTAATATCTCATAAACATGTGTATTGTTCTTGACCCCACTATTTGATTGGTCCAACAGCTTATAAAAGAGGTTTGTGATCCTTCTTGTAAATAATTATCATTTTGGGGATTCTTTCTCTCATATTCTAACTCTAATGGCCCCTAAATTTCTGTTTCATAAATAACTGAATATTTACATTTAGAGAAATGACATGATTGAACAGGTTGTGATATAAAACTTCCTACAGACATAGAATGTTTACCTTCTCAGGCTGTTTTACAGTTGGACCAAGGAATGTTTGCACTTGAGCACCTGATGCTTCCTGGCGAAGGCTTCGCAGTGAAGCGGTTAATAGTCTGGGATGGATTTTCTTGGCTGATCAATATTGTTTTCATTTGAGGTTGGTAGTGTCTAAAGTGCTCCCCTGTTAATCGGCACAAATATGCAGATACACCAAATGCAAGCTTACGAGGGTGAGTCAAAAATACGCACTCTGGCTGTAGAATTTATTTTAAACAACTTTTAGAAAAGCAAAATACAGTAAACTCCCCATTATCTGGCATTCAAGCAACCAGAACTCTCAAGCAAACAGAAAAAAAAATCAAGGACATAATATGTCCTCAATTATTTTTGCCAGTTGCTGTATAGACATGTGCACATGAAAACATTTTGTTAGCAATATTAGCAACTAAATGTACTTAGTTGCTAACGAAATTCTCTGTGTACATCTTGCTGCGTCTGACGGCTAGATTCCTTAGCTGGCAGGTGAATATAAACAACAGGCAGCGGGTGTGTGCAATAGCCAGCCTGCTATTGGCTATGGCAATTTGAAATAGCCAATAGCAGAATCTAGCCTGCAGATAAATGGGGCGGGGGGAGGTTGTTGCTTGAGAGTCCATAGCAACTCTCATGCAACCAGAAACTACAGTTATCTGGCATCCGCCAATGCCCATGGGTGCTAGATAACTGTGAGTTTACTGTACATCATCTTTCAACATAATCTACTTGCTTTTCAGTACGCTTTGTCCACCTGTCAACAAGCTTTCCTATTCCCTCATTAAAAAATGTTTTAGGCTGAGCTGCGAGCCACAAATGCACCGATGCCTTCACTTCTTAATCAGAGGTGAATCTTTGTCCTCGTAGGGCTGCTTTCAGGGGACCAAATCCACATAATCCACTGTCACTCGTCTATTTGACAGAATCATTTCACGTGTACGCTCAATGTTGTCATCAGCTGTGGACGTGGACAGGCTTCCAGCTCCTTCTTGATCGCTAACACTTGTGTGACCTTCCTTGAACTTCTCTATCCATTCATACACAAGAAAACACTTTATCCATACTGCACACAAAGTCTTCGACAAATAACGCACCAGGCACGCCCTCTGACCACGAAAATGAATCACTGCACGCTGCTCACCAGTGTGCCATCCATTTTTTCTCACACCACAGTTACAAATGAACTGATGTAACACATTCACACCTGCACAGCAGTGACTGGGGAGACAGCAGCCTTGAACGGAAAGCGTTGATAAGACGGTGCAGCCAACAGAAGTTTTAATATAACCAGAGTGTGGATAATTTTTGACTCAACCTCGTATAATGATTGATAGCAGTATTGCTAATTTATTGCACAGTCTGGCTGCCACCTCATGAACACACGATTATCATTGCACAACTTGGCTGATAATGATCACTCTGGGAAAAAGAGTTATGTCTTTGGATAAACTGCAACCTCTGGAGGTGCTGCTTGGCCAAATGATCTGGTAGGAAGGACTAGAAAATTACATAAATACACCACTACAAATGTGAACAAACAAGATGTATGAAAACAAAAAAAGTTTACAAACTAAAACACACTTTAATATAATAACAACTATAATGTTATAGGGCAACATCACATCCAGTTATTTAAGGAGGCATAAATATTGCTGTCCTCTTGTTTAGAAAACCCTTCTTGCAAGGCTTTGAATTGCAATAACATTCTTGGGACTAGAACACTTGTAAAAGATCAAAGTCTAAAAGTAACCATAGACAGGAGGTTATTGTTACCCAATCTATTGCATTTTAACTAAATAAGGTAAGGATTTTCATGTCTATGAGTCCAGGACAGGTAGACATCCCTGATCTTGGAGGAAATAGTAATTGTCTGCACTGGATTATTTGAAACAGTTGTTACTGTTTTCTCTTAAAGTAATGAGGGATGACCTCCTGTTCTCTCTTGCTCTTCAAAGTAATAGAAATGCATGTTTGGATGACAGGAGCACACATATGTACATAAAGATCTTTTATGATCTCTTAGAATTTACATTGTGCCATGCTATGGTCAGGGCTCAAAATTTCCACTCGCCCCCTCGCAATTTGCGAGTGAAAATTGCGTGGGGGCGAGTGGAAATGAAGCCTCCTCGGGGCGGCTTCTCTCCTGTTCACCGACCTGATGACAGCGCTCCCTCGTCCGTCCGTCTAAGCAGGGGGGCGCAGGAGGGAGCGCTGCTTGCTGTCAGGATGGCGGAGCGGTGAGGGGGAGAGAAGCCGTGCCCCCAGCTGTCAGGATGGCCGAGCGGGTTGGAGATCGGAGCCGCTGTCATCCTGTCAGTTTCAGGATGACAGCGGCTCTGTGCGTGGCTGATCGGAGGATCGGTAAATATCATTGATATTTACCAGTCCTCCGTGTGAGAAGGACAAACACTGGAGCGATCGTCTGATCACTGAAGTGTTTGTAAATAACTGGGGACACATAGTATTATGTGTCCCCAGTTATGAATGAACAGGCTGTGATTCACATCACAGCCTGTTCATTCATGAATTTCTCAATGGGGAGAATCACTCAGTACAGAGGCTCCTCCCCATTCAGAAACAGCTGATAGTAAGTATTTTACTGGGAGGAGCCTCTGTACTGAGTGCTTCCCATTCACTGAGTGCTGAGGCTGCTGAAAAAGAAATTGAGGATTTGGTGTCCTCAATTTCTTTTCTATTTTAAAAGGGAAATGTCAGGGGTCTGTTTGGACCCCTAATATTTCCCCGAAGCCCCCCCAACAGTAAAAAAAATAAATAAATCATAAAATAAAATAAAAAATATTTTAAAAAATAAAAAATGTAAAAAATTATTTTAAAAAAGTGAAAACTGCCCACCACACATATTATTAGACATGTACGAACACTAAAAATTCATTTCAGATGAAATGTGTATGTGTAATGCTCTGTGCGTTGTGCTGTGGCTGTATGTGTGTTGTGCTGTGTGCGCGTTGTGCCCTGTGTGTGTTTGTTTGTGT
Source organism: Nanorana parkeri (assembly GCF_000935625.1). Taxonomy (NCBI): domain Eukaryota; kingdom Metazoa; phylum Chordata; class Amphibia; order Anura; family Dicroglossidae; genus Nanorana; species Nanorana parkeri. The sequence goes on along the minus strand of NW_017306874.1, from coordinate 945,693 downwards.
TATGAAGGGCAACTAGTGACGAGTAACTTTGAAGGCCTGGCTAGTAGCTCAGGACCTGAAATTTTGAGCCCTGCTATGGTTATGCTTCAATGTAGGTATTGTCCATCTGCAGAAAAGGCAATTTCTAGTGGAGTAGTCAATAATAGTAAATTTGGTCTTAAGATCAGTGCCTCTTCTGCCCACCCCTCAGCAAGGCCCTGCTTAAAATAATAGGAGGTGGGCTACAGTGACAAGTAAAACAAAAAAGATATTGTGCTCAGCTTGACAAGCAGGTATCAATGCCAAAAGTTAAAATGGCCTCAGCAAGGCCCTGCTTAAAATAATGGGAGGTGGGCTACAGTGACAAGTAAAAAAAAAAGATATTGTGCTCAGCTTGACAAGCAGGTACCAATGCCAAAAGTTAAAATGGCCTCAGCAAGGCCCTGCTTAAAATAATGGGAGGTGGGCTACAGTGACAAGTAAAAAAAAAAGATATTGTGCTCAGCTTGACAAGCAGGTACCAATGCCAAAAGTTAAAATGGCCTCAGCAAGGCCCTGCTTAAAATAATGGGAGGTGGGCTACAGTGACAAGTAAAAAAAAAAGATATTGTGCTCAGCTTGACAAGCAGGTACCAATGCCAAAAGTTAAAATGGTAATAGAATAGATTAATTTTGTGAGATAAATTTGGAAGTATTTCAGACTTTATAGATATCTTAGTTACCTTCAAATTTATGGTCTGGCAAAACACTGGAGAACATCATCCTACTAATGTTACTAAAACTTATTTGCATCTATTCAGGATAAATTCATAATCGTTGCTCGTGATGTGTAAGTCTTGAGTAGGAGACTTTTTTATTTTCTAAATGAGTTAATGCAGTACAAATTTCGTAAGTGCTCAGCGTTAGCACAAGAAGACGTTTAACAGCATCTATTGACCACAAACATACATGAATTATTTGCATTTTTAACCATACAGTATATCCCCAGCAAATTCTTGTTATTTTTTGATCTTTCTATAATAGAGCAAACACAGATTTGGGAGACAATCTAATGTCTATGGGGCACCATAAAACACCACAAGTTGAGTACTCCACCCACCACTATCTGAATAAGCTAGTAGTGGAGACATCTGCAGTATGCTTTTCTTGTCTTTCTCTATAGCCTAGATTAAAATGGTCATATGGTGCAGCCATTCATTTTTAGAAAGTGGCTGCCATAGATGTCTTTGGGAACATTAAAGTGAAACAAGAGCCAAAAATGAAGTTCACTTGTTTGCTCCCTTTTGGTCTGTTAAATATTCTATTGAACATTTTTGTTATACCTGTTAGATTCGTGCACAATAGACAAGTGCACGGCCTAAAAATTTGTTTCCGGTAAATTGAATGAAAAGGGAAAAACCATTTAATTTGTTTTGTTTGATTAAACAAATTATTATGCTGTTTCAGATTCGGAGGCAAAGAACCTATTAATCCGAAAGCATACATTTAAAAAATAAATCGTGCGGCGGCCATATTGGGCACCAGCTCGTTCTGCGCATGTGCGCCGCCATCTTGGAGGCTGGGCGCATCGCATCACATGACACTGGCATTGGGTGACGTCATATGCATGCATGGGTGCCGCCATCTTGGACACAGCAAGATGTTGGTGCCCATGTAAAACGAATTAATATATGCCCGTACATTCGGGCAAATAATAATCCATTATTTTGGATTTGAACGAACCGCCGAATCAACGACATTTCCTGATTTAGCAAATTCCTCCAAATCTGAATGCACATCGCTATTGCTAAATATCTGTTGATGTTGCTAGAAGTCATGTGAACGTGTAACTTTCTGTGATGTGCTGACAACACATTGCTGCCTTGAAATCCCAAGAAGTCTTATTAGCCGTGCCTATGTTACAATGTCCCCATGTTATGAGGATAGAGAAAGGATGAAGTGTTCTGTAGTCCAAATAGGGAGCAAGCAAGCTGAGATGAGAACACTGTTTCACCACAGATACAATATACTGGGTGAGGACAGGAAGTCTGTTACTGAAAGGATCAGCAGAGAAAAAATAAGGGGAAAAAAGTCTAAAAAAAAAATAATATATACTAATGCAGTCACTGAAACTAAGGATAGGTTAGCTGCGATATACAACCTTATTCTTCTTGGTTTTATATACCCTATAAGAACAATGGGCTAGCAAAACAAGATATCTGTACTCTTTGTTTACTCTGCCTTTCATCATAACTACATTTTGAGCTGTGGGATAAAGGTAAAGTATAAAGTATTGTGGTATTCTGTGGCAATCCCACAGTAGAACTGGGGTTTATAGTTACCCAGGACTCTCAGCCAGAGGTGCTGAGCGGTTCTAGGAAGCAAGTTTTTGTACTGGTAAAGAGCTGACTTTGCAGTTCTTCCCAGGTTTTGTGGATTTGGCATGGGATCCTGGAACTGGGAGATTTCAAAGAGAATTGGGAGGGATGAGATCTCCAGTCCTGGGTCTGTGGTTTAGTAGGGGCCAGCACCTAATGATTGCACACCTGTGCAAAGCCCTTATGGAAAGGGTGCTGGCAGATGTTCAGAGTTTCAGCCTGAAGACAAGATAGGTGTCTGTCCAGGAGTCAGGAGGACTCCATCCTGGAACCAGCCTGTGAGGCAAGTCTCCTGGAACCAGCCTGTGTGGCAAGTCTCCTGGAACCAGCCTGTGTGGCAAGTCTCCTGGAACCAGCCTGTGTGGCAAGTCTCCTGGAACCAGCCTGTGTGGCAAGTCTCCTGGAACCAGCCTGTGTGGCAAGTCTGCTGGATGCAGCCTGTTTGGGAGAGTTTTAAAGTAATAACCTGAAGTCGGTGAGACTTTGAAACATTTTATTTTGCTTAAAGACAAAGCTAAAGTTATGTTCTTATGTTGGAGACCTGGTACTGCAACCCTGGTAGTTCTCATGAAAATGCCAAGTATCGGCACTGGTATCTGAAAAGTATCGGTGCATCCCTTCAAATTACCATGGGGTACTTACTGTATACTAAAATTAAAGTAAGTGCCGATTCACACCAGAGGTCCCAGATTTTATTAAATGTAGTGAGACGGTTTCTTTCCCACCGATTATTTTCACATGGTTAACCTTTGTGTCAGAACCACGTACCTTAGAGGAGTCTGAGTTGACAGGGAAGGCCTCTCTTGCAGCTCAAGTCCAAGAACTCCTGGAGGTGGAACAGTTGCACAGGACAGGAGAGGCACGAGTCCCGGTAGAAGCGAAGTCCAAGACAAGCCGGATCTGTAACAGTCAAGCAGCGAGGTACAAGGACAGTAGACAAGGCATTGTCAGGGACAGGCTGGGTCAGCAACTTGCAGGCAGCGAAGTACAGAGTAGCAGGAGCATGGTCAGAAACAAGCCGAGGTCGAGGAAATCCAGAAAAGCAGCAGAATATCCTATCTGGGTCAAACACCAGAAGATCAGAGTCAGGGTGCGGTGTTCAGGTTACAGGTACAGAGAACAGTTGAAGACCAATCATCACTGGAGGTTAGAATGTCACAGCCTTAAATAGCCCGTTTAGCGCGAAAATCCGCAACACGTGCATGCACACGCCGTGAGATGCGCACACCTGCGCAGAGGCACCTGGCGGTGCACAATTTTGTGAGCCAAACTATGGGGAGAGGGATTCAGCCATTACATAGCAATGGCTTTGCAAACTACAAATAACATTTTTTGTAAAAATATACTGGTATATCATGGCCAGGTTACATAGTTACATAGTTAGTCAGGTTGAAAAGAGAGAGAGAGAGAGAGACCAATCCCTTAGGACCCTGCAATCGTAAAATGCCCTTCAAAGGGTGGTTACAAATAGGGTTGCCCAGTTTCTATATTGTGAAATCAAACCGTGGTGAAATTGCAGATATGTATAGAAAAGGGAACAAGGTAAATCAATCATTGTTGTAACTGGGCAAATGAGCACACAACACCATCATTGTAAACATTTCACAGAGTTCTAATCCTATAAGATTTCCAAAAAATGCAGGTCAGGCACAGTATGTGATTAATGAAGAAGTGGGTTATTCCACAGAGTCAATACATTGGGTAGACCCTGAAAAGAGATCTGTCGTTTGATCTCATTCCACACCGACACTGCTGATCTATGGATCTGTAGTTGCAGCATACAAGGAAAAAGATTAGGAACTTCTAAAAAGATAAATAGTTGTTGCATATCCAGCACATGTACATGGTGATCTACAGATAGTTATGACATATCAGGAAGAACCGAAGAGGTAAATGTTTCAACATATAGGTCAGGGAGGGCCATTCTTGAAAACATTTTAGCATGAAATAAAATCAGCTCCTACCTCTGTCTATGCCATGTTTTCAATATATGCATTTATTTATTAAACAAACAGGGCAGGTTATGTATGTGTTTTCAATTATTTGTGAGAATTTGTAGAATACTTCTTCCGCCATTGCTTGCAAGTTAGCATATAATTGTTGGGAGTGGCCACTGTTTGCTGGAAGTCAAATTGTGGGATAAGAAAAAAATGCTAATGGTGACAGGCATCCAAGGCAAATTGTGTTGGTCTGCTAGGAACAGATATGAGAAAGTAGAGTGGGATGAACAGAGAGAGACAATAATGCATATACAAAAAACTAGGGGACAACAGAGAATTAGGAGCAGATATATTTGATCAAGAGGCTAAGGAGGGGTGGAGAGTATATGCCATATAGCATGACAGCCAGAGTAAAGCCGTCTATAGTAAGAGTACAGCACAACGTACAGAGTAAAGTTATCCAGAGTATGTGATATGCAGCACACTATACAGCGTAAGCAGTCCCAAGTATATGTCCTAGAACACAGCGTAGAGCAGGGGCGCCCACAATTTTTCGTTCGGAGATTTACTTTTCAAATGACAAGCTCAATGAGATCTACCAGCAAAAAAAACACCTGCATTCGGGGGGGAGCATGGCGGTGCATTGAAGTCAATGGCACTGCAGCCACGCCCCTCACCCGCAGTGCGATCGCCCACACCTGCACGTGCCTACGTTCCAGTCCAGTGCAATCTGCAAAAATGTTGCAAGCACAATTTTTGCAGATTGCACTAGACTGGAATGCAGGCAGGCGATCGCACTGTGGGCTGGGGGCATGGCTGCGGTGCCATTGACTTCAATACAACCCCCTCCTGCCCCTGAATGCAGGGAGTCGGCCGGCTTGCATTACAGTGCGTTCTAGAGGCGCCGGCGTCCTGTCCTCCCGCGGTCCTTGTGTGGCCGACGTTACACACGGGGAGAGGTGTCCCGCCCCTTTCCGTCTGCGGCGTCTAACACATTCAGCCGGCAGCCACACGAGCATAGCCGTAGCCAGCTCCTTTTGCTCATGTGGCAAGAAAAAAACGTTACCCCCCCAACAGGCGTGTGACATCACCCAGCGCCCTGCCTCCAGGATTTTTTTTAAACTAGTTTTTATTATTATTTTTTTTTATTTAATTCATTTTCATTTTTTTTTTTTACTGTTTGGGGGTGGGGGTGCTTAGGGGTAATATTGAGGGTCTAAACAGCCCCCTGATATTTCCCTTTTAAAATTGAAAAAGAAATTGAGGACACAAAGTCCTCAATCTCTTTTTCTGCAGCCTCTGTTTTAAATGAATGGAAAGCACAGAGGCTTCCCATTCATTCAGAAAATATTTACTATCAAGCAGTTTCTGAATGGGGAGGAGCCTCTGTACAGAGTGCTTCTCCCCATTGAGAATCTCATGAATGAACAGGAAGTGATGTAAATCACTTCCTGTTCATTCATAACTGGGGACACATAGTACTATGTGTCCCCAGTTATTTACAAACACTGGAGCGATCAGCTGATCGCTCCAGTGTTTGTCCTGCACAAGGGATTGGCACATATAATTGATATGTACCGATCCTCTGCCGCTCGGCCAAGCACACAAGGGAGGCTCAGCTTCTCCTGGGTCTCCCATGCTCTCCCGGGCTGAGGCAGCGGGGATCCAAGAGAAGTGAGGAAAGCACTTCAGCCAGGGGGAGGGGCATTTGAACTGAGCCGCTGTCACACCAGCATATGCGGTGATGAGAGAGAGAGAGAGACGCCGGCTTCTCTGATCCAAAATACAGTGGCCAATGAGACTCTTTCCCGTGCAATATAAATTTATTCTGAAATAACACTAAAAAAGGACCAAATAGTAAAAGAAATACACTGTCCCAGTTATGAATTGAAGCATATTCAATCCTAAACAAATGTTTTAGAGTGGTACTTGCAGAATGCAGATGAGGGAGGAATGTAGAACACACAGGATTAAGTCAATTTGTAGCAACTGCTGAGCACAACACATGGAGATCAAAGTATTTAAAATACCCTATTCAGAAGATATTAACAACTGGCTTAGTGCACAAAAGAAGTTTCCTTTTTTGCAATATTTACAGCATTTAAACTTTGTGATATATATTTACAGCATTTAAACTTTGTGATACATATATTTACAGGATGCACAGACAGCCAACACATTGTTAAAGGAGAATTTTTAAAAGGACTGTCTGCATCTAAACTGGCCACATAGTCTCAGGGTAATTTCATTGATAACATGGAAATGGTAAAAATGTAACCTATGTGTAGTCACTGGTCCTCCTCCCCTTGTTATAGCTGAACAAGTCTAAAGCTGGCAAACTAGATAACTCTCATTTTTGGCAATATTACAAGAAAAGGTCAGTTTATAATCTCATGGCGGAACCCCCAGGTCGCATTATCAGTGGTCTCTAGCCACACTATATAAGCAAAGCAGGACAAAATGGAACCCCCAGATCACATGATCAGTGGTCTCTAGCCACACTATATAACCAAAGCAGAACAATCAGCACACTTTGGTTATATATTTAATTGTTCAAATTTGTTTCAATTCCTTAAAAGAATCTCAGTAAAATATAAAATCCATCAGTAATCCAGTTTGACCCTGCAGGGTCTTGTTCAACAGAACAGAAATATATGGCCAGATCAAGCACTGGTCTAAACAATATGGGGTCAGGTGTCCGATTGGTCTCAAATTTTAAACTGGTAGGTTAGAAGACCTGTTACTGTTACTTATCCCTGCTTGTGTAATGTAGTGCTGGCAGCATTCCTCCAAGGCATTCTTCTCCTCTCACAGGAATAAACACAATGGCTTTGCTGAGCCAAGTGTTGAAGTTTATGTGAGTACTGTGATGATGATGATTGACAATAGTCAGATCATACCTGCACATCTAATTGTCCTCTGGGGTCTTAAGACATCTTTATTCATGAAAGAAAAAGTTCCAATCTATAATTTAGTAGCAGCCTCTTCTATTTCACTCTCTGCAAGTCATTTTGTCAATCAGCATCATGTAGCTGACGAGATGTTAGCAGCAAATTTTAAGTTAACAAAAAATAAAGTGGGACACCCACAAGATCCACAACTTAACTTCATCATAAAATAAACAATCCAAAAACAAACAAATAAAGTAACTTAAAATAAACTCTTTAAGCAAAATGAAAATGTCAAAATATCTAAAGATTTATATAATCCATAAACTTTGATGTTCCATCTGTATCTCTCCTAGGTTCTAAAATTTACTCTCCAGGATAATACATAGAAGGCACAAACAACGCAACCTGGCTATAAATGTAAAACTCGATCTTTCTAATACCATAATATACTTATGTAAACAAAAAAGTCATCAAACATAAAACATAGAAAAACTAGTAATAAACCATAAAGTGCAAAGTACAAAAATATGTAATATAATAGTGATCCTATGAAGTGAAGTAACAAACTGTAGAACTAGAGAAAAGGCATAACCACCCCCTCCAAAATGTTTAATTGTTTATTGTAATTTGCTTAGTTATTTATATTTTGTTGAATCATGGATTCATTTTGTGGTTGTATCACTTTCTTTTCAGAGTATCTGTACATCTATTTTACATGATTGTTGGTGCTGACCCCTACCTCTCCTTGCAGATAAGGTGTTGGACATGAGCACTCAACGTTCTAGGGTGTCAAGTCCTGGACTGCGCTCCTATTTCAAGGACAAGAGGTAAAAATGTTGATTGGGTTACATTTAGTGACTTAAAAATCAATACATTTATATTTACATTGCTCCGACAAGTGCCACATTTCATTCACGTGAGTTCCTGCATCCAAAGAAGCTTACAGTCTAATGTCTACAATCTAATACAGCCATACAGATGCAAACAAACAAGGGACAGGTGAATGGATGGAAAAATACCCTTCTTTAAATTTATTTTAAAAGAGGATCTTCAAAAAGGAATTGAATTGCATACAATTAAAATGAAACTTAAAGAACTGCAGAATCTATTTTAAAATAGGTATAGCATATTATTTGCAAATGTTGTGAAAATTCATCTACTAACTCTGAAACAGAAATGTGTACATGGTAAAGCCCAATTCTAGCCATTTTTTTTAAAGGTTTGGCTCGAGTAGAGAATGTTTAGAATTTATGTAAACTTTTATTGTTGTTTTTGTCTCCACTTGGGAGACTTTCCTTCACTTTTTATTTGAATAGTACAACACCATACCCTTTTCAAAAATATAAACAAAGTTGGATTTGATAAAAGTAGTATACAGAAATATTAAACTGGAAGTCAAGGTACTACAATAAAGCCATAATTTAGTAGAGAAACTCCTGTAACATGATTTCAATATGCATTGCCACAATGGAAGTTGTGTAAAACCATCCTCTACCTAACTATATATACCCGTGCTGTAATCTGTGTATTTCCTGCAAAGTAATGGGGAGACCTCCATCCTCCTAACCATATAAAATTCAAGAGTTATAATATTCCACAGCATATTTATATATATAGATCTATATATTATATAGAAAATATTTTTTTAGAGAGAGAGAGATATCTACAGATATTTTTTATAGATATTTTTTATCCAAGCCGTTTATGATTTAGTAGGGCTTTAATTCATTGTACCACTATAAAAAAAAAGCCAAAATGTTTATTCCTAAGGGAATATTCACCGGCCCATAAGCTTGTAATTCAACATATTAATTTCAAAGGTAGATATTGCTGTGTGACATCATCCTACATTGTAGTATATCCTTTGGATCACTTTGTAGTCCATATGGTTTTATCATCGAATATAGTGATACTCCTAAAAATATGTTAGATGTTGCTGATATTACACCTGCACTTCAAATGTTACTATGCAAGTCATCAAAATAGAGACTAGATATAGATCTATCTATCTATCTATCTATCTATCTATCTATCTATCTATCTATCTATCTATCTATCTATCTATCTATCGCCCCCTTACATTGGTTGTCCCCATCAGAGTACAATGGCTGTCCCCATCAGAGTGCCCCCTTATGGTTATAATTAATGTAAGGAGGCACTCTGATAGGGGCAACTAAAGTAAGAAACTCCGAAGCACAAAGCAAAAAACAGTCTAAAAGGGGTTTTAACTTTTCCCTACCATATCTAAAATGAAAAAAGGAATTTTGCTTATACATACATTTTATTTTTTCATACTGATTTGTAAAAGGCTTTTCAGCCCTTAAAGTATATTTGCTGTCAAATTTGAGAAATCCCCACAATATGTTTGTTATGTGTTCCCATTCACACAGCAGACTTAAGAATATGTTTTTAAAAATATTTGCTACCTTTTTAGTTATTTCTTTGGAGCAGAACTATACACAGGACTCTAGGGGCAGCTTCTTTTGCTCTTAATAGATGGCAATGTGGAGATAATGGACAGACTGGAGGCACAAGACTGAGAGACATGAGTGCATTAACATACAATGCATAACTCCCAACTGTCCCTCATTTAGAACCAAATCCCTCTGTCCCTCCTCAGTTATCTCTCTTTGGTCTGATGTAAAGATATCTACGGAAGTGTTCTATTTAGCTACCAAAAGTGTAATTCTACGCTAAAACCTTCATCCCATCTCTTAATCATCTTGTTTTCTGTTTTGAAAAGCCGATATAGGAAATGTAATGGTGAAAGAAGAAAACAATTTGGGTTTAACCAATCATTTTTGCCATATACATTCTTAATGGTTGGCATAACTGTGGGCTTGGCAAGGGTGTGTCCATTGTCCTGAAAGGTGTCCGTCTTTCTCATCTTAGAAAGTTTGGAGCTATGTATAATGCACCAACCAAGTCTTCAGATCTTTAACCCTTTGTTAGAACAGACAGTATTGTACATCTAGTTAACAGCACCATAGTCGTCAGCACAGTACAGACAGGGTTAATTATAGCAAACCCAACTCCCCAACCCCCTCACAAACATTACAGAACTAAGTAGAAATTTCCAGACCTGGAAAAAAAGATAAGCAGCAATATTTAAATATTTTCTTAAAGTTATGCTATGTGAATATGAACATGTAACACATATAATGTAGGTGTTATCAAAATGTGTCTCCAAAAGTTAAAATACACTTTAAACTGGAGAAAACAAAAATCACCCTTTGTAACATTTATACACCAATCGAATGTAAAAAAAACCAAAACACACACACACCATTGTGTGCAGAGTCTTTAGAATATATCATGACTTCATCTTCTAAAAATGAGTGCCCTCTGCTATAGCATGACTCCTAGACAAACATACATATGTACAGTTAATGCCAGAGCACCAGTCAAAGGAAATGTGGATTGTTTTCTGCTCAAGTTATTTATCTGCAGAACCAAAAAAAAGTTACTGTAACACTGAGACTGATTTAGACGTTTCCAGAAAAGTGGGGCCCTCGGAAATGTTGTCTGGAAAGAGAATTAAAGCTCATAAGCAGGTTTTTTTTTTTTCTTTTCGAAGGGCAGTTCAAGAACTGAAAACTTATACCAGATGACGAAGTGTATCTTTAAACTTCTAGGTGGCCTAAAAAGGGAAAAATATAATTTCACTTCAAACCAGTGCACAAAAATACAGCACTTTAAGGAACTGGCAAGACTTGTGAAAGGCACTTCCAGATTTACTAAAATAACAAAGTTATGTGACACATTTATGATACTGAACAGACATTCTACAATACATGACCAAAAGCAGGATATATATCGAGGCTTTTATTGAAGACAGGTCCAGAGTATATACATGAAAGCCAAATTATAAAGATGATAACAGATGCAAATTTTCTACTTTATTATTCTGGTCTAGATCATCTTTTCTTTTGCTTGTTAACAATAACAAAGGCATGTTGAAAGCTGAAAAAAATTATTCCATGTTAGACTTCATCAGCATATTGTATATGATCTGTGTCATATTCCGGGCAAGTATAAATTTTTCTGCAATTTATTTTTAAAGAAGAACGCCGGGCAAAAGCATTATTAACCCTTGCAGTGGGGCTAACCCAGCACAGCAACGGTTAACTACTTGTTTTTGTCTAGGGAATAAAATAAAAAACAATTATACTCAACCGTTCCTCGGAGCTGGCTGGCTGTCACAGTGCTCCCTCTAGCCTACCTCCTCCTTCTCTGCAGCATTGATATGTCCCTGGGCGTCCTCCCGTCCTATACACTGTGTATAGAATGAGAGTACTCCAGGAACCATAGGCCGCTGCAGAGGAGGGGGAAAAAGGCTGTAGAGACTGGTCAGAGCAAAATCGGGTAAGCATTTTTTTTAGCACTTAGACAAAAACTAGCCCCTAAGCCTTGCAGTACTGAGGTAACCCCACTGCAAGTTTAAGAGAATGTTTGCCCAGAGTTCCGTTTGAAGATTAAATGCAGCTGTGATTTAAAGTGATACTGAAAATCAAAACAAACATTATTAGTATATTTTCTGTCCAGGTTGAATATATCTGAAAAATACTGCATTATGACCATTATGTAGAACTGAAGATCACAGGTGAAAAATACTTCTTAAAAATGGTGATTTGTACTACGTTTGTTTCGTGCATGCTGAGTGCTTGGTACCTTCATATATTATACACTATGTTGCCAAAAGTATTGGGACGCCTGCCTTTACACGCACATGAACTTTAATGGCATCCCAGTCTTAGTCCGTAGGGTTCAATATTGAGTTGGCCCGCCCTTTGCAGCTATAACAGCATTAACTCTTCTGGGAAGGCGTCCACAAGGTTTAGGAGTGTGTCTATGGGAATGTTTGACCATTCTTCCAGAAGCGCATTTGTGAGGTCAGGTACTGATGTTGGACAAGGCCTGGCTCGCAGTCTTCGCACTAATTCATCCCAAAGGTGTTCTATCGGGTTGAGGTCAGAACTCTGTGCAGGCCAGTCAAGTTCCTCCACCCCAAACTCGCTCATCCATGTCTTTATGGACCTTGCTTTGTGCACTGGCGCACAGTCATGTTGGAACAGGAAGGGGCCATCCACAAACTGTTCCCACACAGTTGGGGGCATGAAATTGTACAAAATGTCTTGGTATGCTGATGCCTTAAGAGTTCCCTTCACTAGAACTAAGAGGCCAAGCCCAACCCCTGAAAAACAACCCCACACCATAATCCCCCCTCCACCAAACTTTACACTTGGCACAATGCAGATAGGCAAGTACCGTTCTCCTGGCAACCGCCAAACCCAGGCACGTCCATCATATTGCCAGACAGAGAAGCGTGATTCCTCACTTCAGAGAGCACGTCTCCACTTCTCTAGAGTCCAGTGGCGGCGTGCTTTACACCACTGCATCCTACGCTTTGCATTGCACTTGGTGATGTAAGGCTTGGATGCAGCTGCTCAGCCATGGAAACCCATTCTCTCTTCGCACTGTTGTTGTGCCAATCTGAAGGCCAAACAAAGTTTGGAGGTCTGTAGCGATTGACTCTGCAGTCAGTTGGCGACTTCTGCGCACTGTGCGCTTCAGCATGCGCTGACTCAACTCTGTCATTTTACGTGGCCTACCAGACCCCACAGAGCCCACCACAGATATTGCACAGCCCACTATAGACCCTGCAGAGCCCACCACAGACCCTGCAGAGCCCACCTGAGACCCTGCAGAGCCCACCTGAGACCCTGCAGAGCCCACCTGAGACCCTGCAGAGCCCACCTGAGACCCAGCTTTCCTGCTACGCTACTAGTAGAACATGTCAATAGCTTGATACAGTGTGTGCGCTGTATCCAGCGACTGACAGGTTACGCAAAAAGTCAAAAACAGGAAGGGGTGGGGCAGATTTAGTGGGGGAGCCTGAGTTTCGTCTTGCCTAGGGAAGCCCCAAAACAAAATACACCACCGCCGAACACTATCATGTGGAGTGGAGCAATGACTTCATTCACTTGGGAAAGCTCAAACACCATTTGAAGTGGGAACGAGGACTGGAGAGTATATCTTGCTGGCAGAGGGTGGTGGGAGACATTAATTATCAGCACTCACCATCACTCTAAATAAACAAAGTTATTTGTTAGTAGTAGCACTTGGCACGTTAGATATAGTATATACATCTGCTACTGGGATTAGGGGAGAGCAATTGGGGTCTGCAAGAGATTCAAGACAGCAGGTCATTCAGTCCACCAATACCAATAAAACGGAAATATCAGGTTTAAGGTGATTAGGTCTTTAATTCACATTCACATTTCCATGCATGGTTATGTGCATAACATGTGTTGCTGTGCAGTTCTTTTTGAATGGCACCCCAATGCACTAAGGTAATCCACCTGTGTTGTAGTGCACTGCAAATCACAGTAGTGTGTTGCTATGCATTGAGTTAAAAAAGAAAAGGAAAAAAAGGTAATGTGCAATTTTAGCCATATTAGGGTGCATTGGCAGCCCGTTTATTTTGAATGGGCTGCCTTAACACAATGCATGTTAACACACTGCAAAGAGGTAAATGAGGCCTCAAGGTACAGTGACCATCCACGCAAATGTCATTTTTCAGATATACAGTACATGGAGGCTAGTGAGCTCCATAGACACTCACTGAGGAAAACACTTGTCCCAGAGTTCCTGGCTTTTGACTCTCTCAAAGCAGAATAAGTGTGCAGCTAGTCAACGAGGCATTGCTAATATTCCACTACAACAAACACTAATCTTTCACGCATTTTACTAGCATTATGGCTGCACAATATAAGCAGTCTTAATAGTGTAGATTCAACAGTCAAAGTTACCTCTTATAATAAATCTTTACCCAAAATAAAAATAAATGTGAAATGAAAAGAAATATTTTTGCTTTAGCTGAATAAATATTTGCAATTCTATGTAGAAAGTGTTTGTGGCATCAGGTCAAGGCATTACATGAATACTTCCTATATAAGCCTCCAGGGTGTTTACAAAGCTAATAAATATTTTATGTTCTGGAACAGCAGTGTGAATGTTATGACATAATGGGGTTGTTTCATGTTTATGTTGGATATTTTTTATCTTGTTAAAATCACTGAAAGGCCAAACAATAAAACTAGTGGGGAACAAGAAGGATGTAAACTTTTGTCCCTTAACTAGACAGGAATTAAATGTATGTACACCAACGCTAGAAGTCTGGCAAATAAATTAGAAAGCTTGAAATTATGATAATCGAAGAGGACCTCGATATAGTGGGTATATCGGAAACCTGGCTAGACGGCACACATGATTGGGCTACTAATATAGAAGGGTATAACCTGTTCAGGAGGGACAGATGTCTGAGAAGGGGGCTGGGGGGGTTGCATTTACGTTAAAAACTATCTAAATATGCATATAAGGGACGATATCACGTCAAACAGTGGAGAAGACGTGGAGACCTTATGGCTGGAGCTCGATATGGCGGACACTAGCCGTAAACTTATTGTGGGTATTTGCTATAAAAATCAGAATATAGGGGAGGATGGGGAAGCAAATCTACACTCCCAAATAGAAATAGCTGGGAGGGAGGGCAATGTAGTCATGATGGGCGACTTCAATTACCCGGACATCAATTGGGCTAATGGTACCTCAGGATCGACAAAGGCGGGACGATTTCTGAACTTGTTGTGAGACAATTTCTTGGAACAGATGGTGGAGGTTCCAACTAGGAAAAATGCCATCCTAGATTTAATAATTACTAATAATGGGGAGTTAATTGAGGATATTGCAATTGGGGAGACACTGGGTAATAGTGATCACAATGTGATTACTTTCAATATTGAATACAGGAAAGGAAAAAAATGTCAAGCACAAGGGGCGAAGGGGGTTCTTTACAGTAAGATCACAGGCCACAGGCAGTGATTTCAGCAAAGAATGTGGAATTGTTCAAGAAACTTTTGGACGATTTCTTAACCAGTATAGAGCCGCTGATCGGTTGTATGTGAAACAGCCGTTAACGGCTGTAGTAAAAAGCGGGTATTTCCTGCCCGGGCGCGCGCGAGCACGAAAAAAATGGCGTCTGACGACGGCAACCCGCGGATGCGAGTCTGCCGTCCGTCTGTCTTTTCTTAACGGGCGGACGGCAAGAGGTTAAGGGACCGTAATATACAGGGGTACAGGTACTCCTAGAATGAGATCCTAATAGGTTGGACTTGATGGACCAATGTCTTTATTCAACCTCAAATATTATGTAACTATGTAACTATATATGGCTAAATAAAACTGTAAAACTACATGTTAAGGCAAAGAGAATGGCATTTATAAAATATAAGATGGAAGGGACGGCATTGGCGTTCCTTAACTACAAGCAATGTAACAAAAAAATGCAAACTAGTAATCCGGGAAGCTAAAATAGAATGTGAAAAGCATATCGCCACAGTTAGTAAAAAAATAAATAAAAAAATTAATTCTACCAATATATTAACAGTAAAAAGGTAAGAAAGGAGCAGATAAGCCCAATAAAGGACGAAAACGGGAAGTTACTCACAAGTGACAAGGAGAGGGCCGAGGCACTGAACACTTTTTTCTCCTCAGTATACACTCAGGAGGGAAACGGGTTTGACGTACGTGATAAAACACATAGTTCAATCGATAATATACCTCAGTGGTTGACGGAAATCGGGAGACAACAAATACTTAAAATGCTCAATGCAAATAAAGCAGTGGGACCAGATAACCTGCACCCCAAGGTACTTAGGGAACTAAGCCAGGTTATAAAAATACCATTATTCCTAATGTTTAAGGAATCCATAGTGACTGGTAGAGTACCATGTGATTGGCGGAGGGCTACGGTAGTTCCAATATTCAAAAATTTGGCTACGGGAACGTGTTCAGAGAGTATCTGTAAATGGCACCTTTTCAGGCTGGGCTAATGTAATGAGCGGTGTGCCTCAAGGACCTGTGCTGGGTCCGATACTGTTCAAACTATCCATTAATGATATCGGGGAGGGAGTAAATAGCCATGTTTCAGTGTTTGCAGACGATACAAAAATAGGGAGGGTACTAGAAACGGATCGTGACAATATAACATTACAGGAGGACCTGGATAAAATAGGGGAGTGGGCAATAATATGGCAGATATGGTTTCATGTCAATAAATGCAAATTAATGGACTTTGGAAATAAAAATAAACAAATGGGTTATACAATCGTGGGTATGCCGCTAGGGAAGTCAGAAATAGAAAAAGATTTGGGGGTCATTGTAGACCACAAACTGAATGGTAGCTTGCAGTGCCAGGCTGCGGTAAACAAAGCCAGCATGGTCTTGTCCTGTATTAAGAAGGGGATGTATTGCAGAGACAAGTCTATAATTTTGCCACTATATAGATCGTTGGTTCGGTCACACCTGGAGTACGCGGTCCAGTTTTGGTCGCCGGTACTGAGAAGGGATGTCCTTGAACTGGAGAGAGTCCAGCGGAGGGCAACCAAACTAATTAGGGGAATGGAGGACCAGAGCTATGAGACAAGGCTACTGAACTTAAACATGTTCACGTTGGAAGTAAGGAGATTAAGGGGGGATATGATTTTCATGTACAAGATGTTCAATGGTGACAGCAACATTGGCAACAAACTCTTTAAGATTAACTCCATTACAAAGACTAGAGGCCACCACCTAAAGTTGGTGGAAAAAAATTCAAGCACAATGGGCGAAGGGGGTTCTTCACAGTGAGAGCGGTTAGGGTCTAGAACTCACTGCCACCGGCAGTGATTTCAGCTGAGGGTGTAGAATTGTTCAAGAAACTTTTGGACGATTTCCTGAGGGACCGTAATATTCAGGGATACAAGTATTCCTAAGAATGAGATGATGCGTGGACCTATATGGGTTGGACTTGATGGACGTATGTCTTTATTCAACCCCAAATACTATGTAACTATGTAACTACTATGTATATTGTGTTTTCATTGTAGATACAGAGAAGCTGCCATGATAAGCAACAGATTTAATAGAAGTAACAGAGTAACTGCAATAAATAATACATATTTCAAATGCTACAGAAATTAATAAACTAAATGGAAAATAAGTGAATGCTGAGATATCAGCCAGAGGACAGATAGTGCAGAACATCCATCTGACTGGTCCATACACATGCCTCTTCATACCCTATGTCAGTCTGCTGTCCAAACAAATCCAACACAGGCAATGGCTTATTCTTTCAGAAAAGGTCTACTGAAGATATCTACTGAATCCCTAACACTTGGCTAATCCTTTCAAAACAGTATCAAGTGTGTAAGCTCTAGGGCATATTTATTGACTTCAGTTGGCATGTTGCAACCCCTTTTGCTCTGGTTGGATTGCAGTTATTAGCTTGAGCATTCCAGATAAGGAAGAGTAAAGTAAGAGTAGTAAGAACACAACCATTGTGTAGCACCAGGACTGATCCCTCAGGCAGCGGCGTCCCGAGGTTGGGTGTCATCTGGAGTGGCCGCCGGGTATCACCAGCTGAGACACACCCACACTTAACTGTCAGTGGCCATCTTGGTGATGGATAATGTGCAACAGCACAGGACTCCTGGACTGTTACACAGGTTTCTGTGCAGCTTGTTTCAGATGTCATCCAGGCTTACCTATTACACTTTTATCTTGATTCACTTTTGTGAGTATGTTTTTATTGTTACTTCAATATATAGTAATAAAAAGTATCTACACTAGGGTGGGCGCCTTTCTCTTTTGTTTTCTCCCATAGTGTTGCAGCTTCCCAGGCTGAAGTGGGGCAGCACCCCTAGTAATCCTCGCCTGCAATTATCCTTCATTTGTTGGTCAACGTTTGGCGCTTTAGATTCACTTTCATTGTTTCACCTTACACAGTGCCTGTCCTCGGGTCACAACAATCACTTACTGTACCTTTTCTATAAAGGAGCACCCTAGGACAGAACTACAAAACACCTTTCACTCTCATCTCTATAACAAAGGGTAGAGGTGTTCTGTAGTATACTGAGAGACCTGGGAACTCTGATCACAGTGCAGCACAGGCAGAGAGAGCACAGGAGGTTATCAGCTCGATAGATTTCTGGCAGGGTCCATAGGTATTTTTTTTCACTTATCGAACAGATGTAATAAATTGTTTTAAATGATACATTTAATAGACAAGAAAAGGTGCAAATAAAGGAAAATGATTGTTAGAGCTGACATATTCTTTAGCTGACCCTCACATCATTTCCTTTCTTTTGCTGTGGTGTGCTGCTAACTTGAAATTGTTTTCTATTTCCCCTGAAAGAAATCACAAGTATACAATGTAACACTTTCCTAGATATCCATATCAGGACAAGTCCGAGATGCGGTCAGTGCCCAAACTGCAAAATCTGCTCAGCAGCTGCAAGAAATATTTACACTTGACATAATAATATGCCCAGAAGCTGCTTATAATTCTTTTCTGTGTCAGCTGTAGGACACTTCCAAGCTTAGACGCTCTCAATCATCAATGCTGTAATGCCAAACAACATAGACCCAAGTGCTATGATCTTTGAAGCCATTTTCTGTATTCTGTAGTTATTTGATTTTCTGCTCTCTCTTTACCCGGCACAAGATTATGTATGATCCCTGAAATCAGAAACCGCTCCTTTGTACACCTAGGATTTTTAAAAGTCAAATGAAGTAATGTACAGTATCTTTTCTTGGTCTGTAATTCTGTATCGCTGTAGGTTAAGAGTTTATCCGATTATTGTTTGGAAACATTGCAAAGTGCAATGTACTGTGGTAATATACACTGCCTGGCCAAGAACAAAAGTCACACTCTATAGAGTGGCGGAACTACCGCCGGTGCAGGCGGTGAGGGCGCACCAGGGCCTCGGGCCTCTAGGGGGCCCAACACAGTCCCAGCGCCAGATCGGTACCCAAGCGGACAGCAGGCCTCCCATCTCTGCGCCGAGAGTGTCGGATCATCCGTTCATCCGACACTCTCGGCGCAGAGATGGGGGGCCTGCCGGCCGCCGGATACTGATGGTTGCCATGGCGATAGAATGCTTAGCCTGATCGGGAGC
>NW_017306874.1:905615-926354 GCF_000935625.1 Nanorana parkeri | reverse complement strand
GGGGGGCCCGCCAGCCGCCGGATACTGATCTTAACATCTGACAATCCAAAATGGGGGGGGGCGCGATGCACTGAAATGGGGGGGCCTGCCTGCAGGCTGAGATAGTATGGGGCCCGCCGGCCTCTGTGAGGAGGGAGCCGCAGAACAAGGAGGCACTGAAGACAGCTCCGCAGGCACAACATGGGGCCTCGGACGGCAGTGAGGACCCAGTGGTGGGGGGGGGGGGGGGGAGGCCAAAAAA
Organism: Nanorana parkeri; assembly: GCF_000935625.1. NCBI lineage: Eukaryota > Metazoa > Chordata > Amphibia > Anura > Dicroglossidae > Nanorana > Nanorana parkeri. Next base: position 926,113 of record NW_017306874.1, on the reverse strand, counting down.
AAATCTTGCACCAGGGCCCTTTGTTGCTTAGGTCCGCCACTGACTCTATAATATTTTGCTGGATCACCTTTAGCTTTGATTACGGTACATATTTGCCGTGGCATAATTTAGTTAAAGGAGAACTATGGGGCTGCTTCCTAATCCTAACCAATCAAGCCTACTGGTGGTTGAATTATGGTCCTGTCACACAGAGATATCAAAGCATATACATACTTGTGTGACAAGGACAAAGAAACAAATCTAATTTGTCACTACAGCCCAGTGTGGTTTACCATATTTGCAGCATCTTTTCTTAAAAGGTAATTCCACTTTCCCAAGTGGATTTGGGAAAATGGAATTACCCCCTCCCCCTCACTATACTAACCTTTGGACGAACGCTCCTTCCCCTCCACCAGTGAGGATGTACTATCCGTGCCCTGTGCTGCCGCATAGCGCAGCCCTGCGCGCTGAAGTTTAGAGGTTAGCCTGTGGCCAGAATTTGGAAGATGGGGAACCTAAACTGAGAAAAAATGATCAACACGGTGCAAAGAACCAGATTCTGTCACTTAAATCTAGGTGAAGAGACTGATAAGTTGAGACATTTGGTAATGGATGGAAATACATCACAGAAATCCCTTGCAAGGGACAGGAAGGCAAAGATGATGAGTGAGGATTCTGAACACAAACTATGGAGAAGTAACAGGTTTCACTTTAAATCCGAGCAGATATAATTTTTTTATAGTGTATTTGAAATGTAATGCATGAGTCTACCTAATTGGTCTTGCTAGCAGTTAGCTGTAATGCTTTGTACAGTAGACCTCAGACTGGGTGACCCTACCAGGCATGGAAGTGGAACACCAGGCAGAGTGGAATAAATCTAAGGACTGGATGGACTGAATTATAAATCCTTTGGCATAGCTCCCTATATGTAGTGTAAAGATGTATTTAGTCGTTTGGAGTTTATATTTTAATTATTTGCCCAGAATCAGTCTGTCAAGCCAAGCGATGTCTAGTTTTGCAATATAATATATAAATGACACACTGCTTTTTTATAAGTCATACACTCAGTCTACCTGTGTATCCATCATCATCTATGTTTTATAACACCACATTAACACCTGTACTGCCCTTTGTCTTTCTTCCCCGACAGATAACAGGTTAACCCTTCCCACCATTGGATCCTGGCAATGTCTATCCAGCCAGTTGTAAATTGCAGTCAGTAAACATTGAGAGTATGCCTGACTCTAGTCAGACCTCTCACTGAGAGAACAACATTCTGATGTGACAAGTAAAAGCCATGTACAATTGCTGGTCCTGAATCATCAGACAGAATTCACAGGTGCACATAAATAAAATACTTACCAGTTTAGCAATGTTGTTGAGAATGTTTTGAAGAGTCATCAAGTCTGGAAATTAGGCAAGTCTGCTAAACTGTACTGACACATAAGACCATATGCAAAGGAGAGAGCAATGACTGAGATTTTCTGTAGATGAATTACGAAGCAGTAAATATCTTAGAATGTGGGAGTCATACATGCTAGTAACATGGCAATAATGACAAAAGAGGAAGATCTGTAAATTCATTATTTATTTAAAAAAAAAAAGGGTAACAAAAGTGGCAATACATTATGTGAGGGTAGAGTGAGTCATGGGAGGATGAGGATGGGTACAAGGGTTACAGAGAGGGAGGTGGGTCAAAGAAAAGAGTGGCAAAATGAATATAGAGAACAATGGGAGGAAAGAGAGAGAGATAGGGGAGAGAGAGAGAGAGAAAAAATAAGAAAAAAAGGGGGAGAAGGAGAAAGGCCAAGGCAGCTTTGAAGGTTGACAAGAGAATACATTATGCCAATCGCCAAATACACTCCATTTATCGAAGATAGCCTCCGTATTCTGCTGTACTTGTAACTCTGTCCAATAAAGTCATCACATTATTGTGCGGTTCCTGGAAGAACTGGTGAGATCCTCCATGAGTTTAATATAGTTATATAGTTGACTAATTGAAACCAAAACGAGACAGGGGGAGGTCTACTTCCAAAGCATGGAAAAGTCTGTAAAGCATTAATTAGATGGATAATGCCCATGTGTTTATATGTTTTAAAAGGAATGCTGTTATTGATGGAGAAAGAAGAATGCGAGTGTCATTGGGACTTAGTCTGTAGCTTTTTAGATGATTGATTTCACCTGGTTCCTAAAGGGTTCCAATGTAGGGCCTCCAGCATTGCCACCTCCAGCATTTTAGGGTTGCCACCCTTACTTTAAGTGTAACCCGAACACGCAAGTGCCACACAGCAATTTTGTTTTGGAGAATATACAGGAAAGAGCAAGGAGAGACAGTCAGGAGAAAGAGGAGAGACAGCCAAGAGAGAGAGAGAATGACGAGAGACAGTCAGGAGAGAGAGTGAGTAGACAGTCAGGAGAGGGAGCAAGGAGAGACAGCCAGGAGAAAGAGCACAGGGAGACAGAAGAGAGAGAGAGGAGATACAGACAAGAGAGAGCGAGGAGAGACAGCCAGGGGAGAGAGCGGGGACGGACAGCCAGGAGAGAGCATAAGGAGAGACAGCGAGGAGAGAGAGTAAGGAGAGACAGCCATGGGAGAGAGAGCAATGAGAGACATCCATGTGGGAGAGAGAGAGAGGAGGGACAGCCAGGGGAGAGAGTAAGGAGAGGCAGTTGGGGAGAAAGGGAGAAGAGACAGCCAGGAGAGAGAGTAAGGAGAGACAGCCAGGGGAGAGAGCGAGGAGAGGCAGTTGGGGAGAAAGGGAGAAGAGACAGCCAAGAGCAAGAAGAGCAAGAAGAGACAACTGGAAGAGAGCAATAAGAGACAGACAGAAGAGAGCCAGGAGAGAGCAAGAAGAGAAATCCAGAAGAGAGAGCAAGGAAAGACAGCCAGGAGAGAGAGCGAGGAGAGAGACCCAGGTGAAAGAGCGTAGAGAGGAGAGAGACCCAGGTGAAAGAGCTTACCAGTTTAGCAATGTTGTTGAGAATGTTTTGAAGAGTCATCAAGTCTGGAAATTAGGCAAGTCTGCTAAACTGTACTGACACATAAGACCATATGCAAAGGAGAGAGCAATGACTGAGATTTTCTGTAGATGAATTACGAAGCAGTAAATATCTTAGAATGTGGGAGTCATACATGCTAGTAACATGGCAATAATGACAAAAGAGGAAGATCTGTAAATTCATTATTTATTTAAAAAAAAAAAGGGTAACAAAAGTGGCAATACATTATGTGAGGGTAGAGTGAGTCATGGGAGGATGAGGATGGGTACAAGGGTTACAGAGAGGGAGGTGGGTCAAAGAAAAGAGTGGCAAAATGAATATAGAGAACAATGGGAGGAAAGAGAGAGAGATAGGGGAGAGAGAGAGAGAGAAAAAATAAGAAAAAAAGGGGGAGAAGGAGAAAGGCCAAGGCAGCTTTGAAGGTTGACAAGAGAATACATTATGCCAATCGCCAAATACACTCCATTTATCGAAGATAGCCTCCGTATTCTGCTGTACTTGTAACTCTGTCCAATAAAGTCATCACATTATTGTGCGGTTCCTGGAAGAACTGGTGAGATCCTCCATGAGTTTAATATAGTTATATAGTTGACTAATTGAAACCAAAACGAGACAGGGGGAGGTCTACTTCCAAAGCATGGAAAAGTCTGTAAAGCATTAATTAGATGGATAATGCCCATGTGTTTATATGTTTTAAAAGGAATGCTGTTATTGATGGAGAAAGAAGAATGCGAGTGTCATTGGGACTTAGTCTGTAGCTTTTTAGATGATTGATTTCACCTGGTTCCTAAAGGGTTCCAATGTAGGGCCTCCAGCATTGCCACCTCCAGCATTTTAGGGTTGCCACCCTTACTTTAAGTGTAACCCGAACACGCAAGTGCCACACAGCAATTTTGTTTTGGAGAATATACAGGAAAGAGCAAGGAGAGACAGTCAGGAGAAAGAGGAGAGACAGCCAAGAGAGAGAGAGAATGACGAGAGACAGTCAGGAGAGAGAGTGAGTAGACAGTCAGGAGAGGGAGCAAGGAGAGACAGCCAGGAGAAAGAGCACAGGGAGACAGAAGAGAGAGAGAGGAGATACAGACAAGAGAGAGCGAGGAGAGACAGCCAGGGGAGAGAGCGGGGACGGACAGCCAGGAGAGAGCATAAGGAGAGACAGCGAGGAGAGAGAGTAAGGAGAGACAGCCATGGGAGAGAGAGCAATGAGAGACATCCATGTGGGAGAGAGAGAGAGGAGGGACAGCCAGGGGAGAGAGGAAGGAGAGGCAGTTGGGGAGAAAGGGAGAAGAGACAGCCAGGAGAGAGAGTAAGGAGAGACAGCCAGGGGAGAGAGCGAGGAGAGGCAGTTGGGGAGAAAGGGAGAAGAGACAGCCAAGAGCAAGAAGAGCAAGAAGAGACAACTGGAAGAGAGCAATAAGAGACAGACAGAAGAGAGCCAGGAGAGAGCAAGAAGAGAAATCCAGAAGAGAGAGCAAGGAAAGACAGCCAGGAGAGAGAGCGAGGAGAGAGACCCAGGTGAAAGAGCGTAGAGAGGAGAGAGACCCAGGTGAAAGAGCGTAGAGAGGAGAGAGACCCAGGTGAAAGAGTGTAGAGAGGAGAGAGACCCAGGTGAAAGAGCGTAGAGAGAGAGCCAGAGAGCCAGGAGAAAGCAGGAGAGAATTAGTTAGGAGGCCTTACTCTGACCGCCAATGTAACAGAGGTATTCTCACTGACCAGCAGTGTAACAGAGGTATTCTCACTGGCCACCAATGTAACGGAGGTACATACACTGACCACCAATGTAACAGAGGTATATACACTGACCAGCAATTACCTTAAAATGATTGAGATTTTTTTATTAGCATAGATGCAATATTTGCTGGATTACAATAGATTTGTTTCACTTTTTTTCCTGCAATGCCTCTTGAAAGTAAATATAAAACAAATCCTAACTTACAATATTTTATATCTAAATGGGTCCTTTCCAGAGATTTTAGTTGCAAAACTGTGTAAGGAAATATAAAGCAGCCAGGGGTCTCATTCAAAGTGACTGCAAAAAGGCATGAGAGAACTATACAATATGTCTGTTAACCACAGATGTTGATAGCCACACACACTGACAGATACAGGAGATACAAGAAGAACAGCTGAAATACCTTTCCTGTGCCGAGACACTGCCAGAATGCCGGTGTTAGGATCCAGAGCGCCTCCAGGTGGCGCTGGATCTAGCCCTGCAGTTCCAGTGCTCACCTGCGGGTGTCTCCCAGCACTTAGCTATCACCTGGTGCTTCCTGGGAGGGTATTGACCCCTCCCTGCAGTCAGGACGGGGGCTCAGTGTTGTTTCCTGTTTGTCCTGAACCCAGAATCCTGTTTTGAACCTTGTTACCTGTGAGTCCTGAATCCTGTTTCGAACCTTCTTTCCTGTTTGTCCTGAACCCAGAATCCTGTTTTGAGCCTTGTTCCCTGTGAGTCCTGAATCCTGTTTTGAACCTTGTTACCTGTGAGTCCTGAACCCTGTTTGAAGTCCTGTTTCATGTGTCTTTTGTTTGCTGTCCTGAGCCTTGTTGTTGGTTGTTGCTATTAGTCTAAGGTGTATATTAAACATCCTATACATATCTAACATCCTTGCCTGGTCCGTGTAACATACTTGCCTTGTCCGTGTGGTCACACGTGTTTGGTCTGCCTGTGTGGGTACCTGCGGAGGTGTGGGGTCACCTGTTCCGGTATCCCTGACAGCTGGGCTATACCACCTTCTACAATAAGGAGGAAGTGCCAAATTTGCACATCATTTGACACCGATATGTTGCAGCTTACTCGTATGTTAGTAGCCCCTTTCGTAATTTGGGTTGCCCCGTCTGCCTGACATCTTGTATCTGGGTTTCAGCTGCCATGAAACTTTGACACAGCATTCAAAACCCGGACTGAGTGAATCCTGGACAGGTGGCAACCTTAACTGCTTTGGGAGGGTTGGATTTAAGGTATATAGTAGAGCAGGGATCCTATACCAGAGTGTCAATATTTTATAGCGAGATTCCTGATAACAGTCGCTAATAGAGGCCTTCAAGGATTGTCACAGAATCTTATCTTTTTGCTTTTTAGACCACTAATTGTTCAGACCTTTATCCCATTTTCTAGGGATGATCAGGGTCCCTATTTTACTGGACAAGTAAGAAACAGAGATTGGACAGAGCATGTTTCATCTGTTCCATAGATTTGGCCTCAAAAGATGTTATAGGACAGATTTAAAATAGTATAACATCTGAGTACAAACGAGAATCAAGGTGCCAGGCGTCAGCAGCGTCAGTCAATTATCATGGGAACCAGTGCACATTTGTAAATGACTAAACAAAATGAGTAAAATCTGTATGGGGTGAAACAAATCCCAGTGATGTTCAATGCCCAGTTTGCAATGATCACATCCTTTGTGGCAGGGACAGTAGATAGGTTCCTTTACCAGTTTTGCGCTTCTGTCCTTTAAGTTATAGTTACTTGGAACAGAACAAGTAACCCTAAAATACAATTTCAGGTACCCAGTCATTACACAAAAGATACCCAGAAAAGACATACCTGTAAACAAAAAAAGCCTTTCCTGCTGTGGAGGCCACCCAATTATATTCCACTGCTAAGAAACTGTCTCTCGGAGTCCGCTGACACCCCTATGTGATAGCAATTAAAGTGAAGTAAAAATTTTTTTATAAAAATAACAGTTTTTTAAAATAATATCAACTGAAAAAAATGTAATAATAATATCATTTTTTTGTTATTAAGTCCCTTGCCCCCACAAGCACGTGGGTCATAACGTAAACACGGGTCGGGTGCGCCAAAGTACGAAAAATGATGATCGTGCTACACATGTTGGATATCGCAGTGCATGCCAGGGTGAGAGCAATAATTCTAGGGCCAATCATTCAACCGCTATTTTATTCTATAGGGTCTTAACTTTCAGAAAATATATAATGTTTGGGGGTTGAAAGTAATTTTCAGGCCTAAAATGTGGATTATAACATGGGTGCAAAAAACTAAATAAAGGCCTCGGTCATTAAGGGGTTACATCAATAATTATATAGACGTGTGAAGAATGGCAATTCTAACAGTTCAGTGGAGGTCAAGAGCCCAATACAACTGCCACAGTTAATAAAATCCTACAACTGAACAAGGTAAAAATGTAACACTAGCTGCTAGGAACAATGTAATAGATCCCCCTCATTCCTCCAGAAAGAATCCAGCTTATGGCCAAACAACGTGATTAATAACTGTACTGGATGTGATCTCAGACATTTAGGAACAACTTGGAAGCTGCAAGATATATATCTGAGGTGACCGTAAAATAACAGATAAACAGCAGGCAAGCCCAGGCCAGATGAGTCCCTAAGGCGTGTGTGTGTGTGTTTTTTTATTTTTTTTGTGAAAAACTTCAGCAAGCATCTATTATGGGGAAACCTATTAACAAATAGTTCTAAACTATTTATAATAATTGTGAGATTTAGGAGAATCTTGCTTTTCATTTTAAAAAACTGTTATTCAGGGTACCTAAGTAAACATAACGGTTCTTCATATTTAGTTGTAGAGTTTTAAATCTAAGGAGCTTTCCGACTTACTTTTTTAGACACACTTTCCTGCATTCAAACTGTCACCTAAAACAAAAGGAGAATTTATTTTATTCTTATTTTATTTTATTTTATTATTATTTTATTTCTTTTACAGCAATACAGTTGACGATTGATAAAATATAACACCTTGATTATAATGGAAATATACTGTATATTAAAAACTTCAAAATATAATGTTTTTAAATAACTAATACTATTCAAAAGTTCCAAGCACTAGTGATATTGTTACAAATGACACCCATAAACAGTCAACTATAAATTCTGATATTGTAAAGATTTCCTTTAGTATTCTGTGCATAGTTGTGTAAAGGATTCCCTCTGAAAATGTCCATAATAAGGTATCTTATTATTTCAGGTGATGTTCAATGTCATTTAGAGTGACAACCAAGAACTTGATGTACAAGGTATTTTAATAACATGATTTTAATGTAGCCTTTGTAAACTGTTGTAATATAAGGTAGAAAAATGTAATACATTAATGCTTAAATATTGTAAGAATGAGTTCTGCACTTACTCCACCTCATACTCTGTGTATCTTGAGCTATTCCTGAGATAGCAATTCAGAACATACATATACATGCCAAAATAAAGTGACTACAGAAATGTAATTCAGTATACACAACAACAAAATCATACCATGAAAGACAATACAATGGTAAATCCAAGGGCTCTCCCAAAACAATATATTTGTCAAGACTGGATGTGGTACTGTATTTAATCCTGGCATTTAAAGCACAACAGAATACATTGTGTTAATGAGCATTTGCCAAGACTATTGGAGAATCATAATGATTTATTGCCACTATAGCTGACTGTAACAAAGTGTTGACCAAGTGTAGACTCTATACTAGTTACAGTTAAAGTGTATGTAAAGGCAACTTAATAATGATTTAGACTCTTTGTCGAGTCTTTCTTGCTGTCAGTGTCCCTCTATGTTAAGAACTACTATGATTGGCAGTGTATATATGTCGGATCTGGATTCAATTCTGAAAAAAAGTTTGAATGTTTAATACTACTTTTTTTTTTTCCAATCAAAAGTTTTTATTGTTTTTCAGTACAAAACATTTACAGAAGGGTATCAACATAAGAACATATCAAACAATACGGTAGTTGATGATACAAAAAAATATCACACCAGCCTGGGTAGCATAATACACAGGTCATTGCGCAGGTGATGACGTGCTTATAATGTGGCCCTCCATATCCGGGAGTGTCAGATCACAATGCGTGACATGTTTTTAATACTACTTTAATGCTGGAGTCCAGGCGAAACAAATATTGTCTTAATACAGGCGTGTGTATTCCTACACAAAAGACACTGGGATTTCTTCCTGATTTGTGCAATAATCCAACATGAAACAACACCATGCACCTTGCCTCTGTGCTGAAGCTCTCTGTAATAAAGAACAATCACTGATGGTGTATGTCCTTGTACAGGTTGTGGACTGGATATGCTGCATTTGTCAGTAAAAGACTATTCACTATTTGGAGTGCCCATGCCCCATCTTTACGGTCTTGTTTCTGCCCCCCTCCTGTAGTGTTCTGCAAACAGCTTAAAGTGGGTGGAGCCTACTGGGTCCCTCTTACAGCACTGCTCTCTGCACATGTTATATACTGCACAGTGATGGCACACAAAGTGCATTAATATTATGACTGTGGAAATCATAATTAAATGGAAATGTTTGTGCCGAGAGTACAGCTTTTTGACTGAATGTGCTACAGTTAGACATGTGCACCGGCAAAACCTTTGTTTAGTTTAGTTTCGTTTTGATTCAGATTTTGCGTTATTTTGTTTTTCGGGTCCGAAAGTCAATTCGTTTCGGGATTCGGATTCGGACTAAATTCATTCCGTTCGTTCGTTTCATTGCAACAAAGTTTTTTTTTAATGTCACTTTGCTGCAATGAAAATTCATCCAAAAACTAAATTTAGTTTTGGGAAATTCGGATTCGTTTTCATTCGTCATTTCTCTTCTTCGGAAATTCGGATACATCCGCATCTCCAAATATTGAAAACTAATCCGAAAAACAAATTTTTCCAAAACGAATCGCACATGTCTAGCTACAGTCACATGGAGTGGTAAAGGAGGAAAGGAAGACAAAAAAGGAGAGAATGCAACTAAATCATAAATGCTACCATGGCAAGAATGGTATATGTTATATACTAGGGATGCACAGATACTTTTCGAGTACCAGTACAGATACCAGTACAGGCATTTTCATGAGAACTATCAGGGTTGCAGAGGTTGCAGCTGGGACCGGGCTCTGGCGCTCCACCACTGTCCGGAAATCATTAGTCTGTATTGTTTTAGAAAAACTGTCACATGACAATAAACAAAAATGTATCAGTACTCGTACTTGTAAGTACTCGGCAAGTACCAGTCCTCGTACTTGCAAAACTGGTATCTGTGCATAAAAACAAAATCGTACATTAAAACAGAGATGTACTAATCCCAGGAGCTCCGTGTGCTCCTTACAAATGACAGCTGCCTCCTAACTTTGGAATTTTTCTCTAGTCTAGTCTTGGAGCTCGAAAGTATCGGTACATGTACTCGTACTTGTACCGAGTATTGTACTTGGTATCTGTGCAACCCTATTATATACACATGAGGGATAGGGGTTAACAATTACTTCTATGTATACAAAATAGCTCCTGGGTCTCCCAATAAATATATTAGAAAATTCTTAGCACCCTCAGTTTAGAATGGGATGGGATATCCTAATGATTAAATACCCCCAAAATAAAGCTCTATCTGTCCCCAAAAAATGGTGTAAAATTCATTTCAGTACAGCGTTGCATGACGGAATAAACGTCTGTCAAAGTATCGCAGCGCTGAATACTGAAAAATGGCCTGGCCAGGAAGGGGGTGTAAACACCTGGTCTTGAAGTGGTTAAATGCTGGAGGAAGGGTCTACTTTTATCTTGTAGTATGGTTGTATGGTAAAAAATATATATAACTATTCGAAACTTTATATACATCCTCCTCCAAAGTGTGGTCAAAATGTTTATTTCTTCATGCAATAAAATAGTTAAGATTTTAGGATGTACCTCAGTATAACGTTACCCTAATAAATGAACCATTTGACTTGCTGTAAGGGATATCAGTGCCAAGAACATGCTCTGCTACTAAACACTGTAACCCAGAGTTATATTAAAGCCGCATTTCAAAGACACAAATTAATGTAGCTCTGTAATCAGTAATACATTGTTAAATGTATTTTTGTGCAAATACAAACAGTGTAAGTACCTGAATTTGACCTGGTATTAGCCTTTTGCAATCCCTGTACAGCAGAGCTCAGTGTTGGAGAGAGAGAAGCAATACAAGGAACTAGGGATGCCCATATATATCGGCCGCCGAAACATATCGGCCGAAAATTGCATTTTAGGCTAAATGCTGAAAGTACAATTTTTCTGCTTATACATCGGTGCATCCCTGCTTTCTTTCCTCCCTGCTGGGCGCTGCTCTGTGTCCCAGCGGGGAGGAGAGAAACTGTGACAGCCGGCCAAGCGCTGCGGGAGGAGAGCGCCGTGAGCAGCTGGCGTTTCTCCTCTCACACCGCTCAGCCTCCTGTCACAGTCTGGCAGAGCGGTGCGTGGGCGGAGACAGCCCACGCTGTCACAGGAGGCTGAGCTCTCCTCCCTGTACAGCCTCCTGTGACAGCGTGTCAGAAAGTAGAGCCAATGCAAACACTCAGTGATCAGTGATCGCTGAGTGTTTGTACATAATTGACATAGTTTGGTTACTATATCCTCAATTATGAATGAAGGGGGAAGTGATCTACATCACCTCCTTTTCATTCATAATTGTGGTTATAGTAAACATACTATCTCCAAGTTATGAATGAACAGGAACACTCATAGAGGATTCCTGTTCATTGATAACAGTGGCTGCAGAAAAAGAGATAGAGGACTTTGTGTCCTCAATCTCTTTTTCTATTTTAAAAGGAAAATATCAGGGGTCGGTTTAGACCCCCAATATTTCCCCGAAGCCCCTAAAAGTAAAGTAAAAAATGAAAATATTTCAGAGGAAGAGGAATGAAAATATCTCAGAGGAAGAAAGTTAAATAATGCTGGCTATCAGACTCAAGACATATAGTGGTAGAAAAATTTACTGCGGGGGCAGATTTCTGGGTTGAAGGTAAATACTGCAGCAAAAGCTTGTTTTGTAATTTTTATAGTCTCTTTAATAGTCTATTAGTTTAGGTGATTACATGCTGAAAAATGGGTCTCTGTGTGGCTGGTCTTTCTGTTAATGTGTGGACAGTTGTGTAATATAAAGGAAATAGAGCATACCATCTGCAATGAGTTATTTGGATATAAAGATTCAACTTGGGGTTCCGTGTCCCTTATATAAAAGGAAACCTTGAGATAATGTTTTATCATTTACAATACATGAAACCAAATTTTATTTTCATTTGAAGAATCTACTAAAAAATGACCCATTATGCTACCAGAATATCTTCAAACACAGAACATTTGTCCCACTAACCTTACCACAGACAACACTAGTATATTCTTTTTTGGAAAGGAAAAGGGTGCATTAGCTCATCCTGTTACCGTATACTGAGGTACTTTGTGAAATCATTAGTCATTATTCAGTAATAGTGTGTGTCAGTTACTGGGCATGGGGCATGCAACATGTGATGTTACATTAGGTGTTCCTTTACATTCCTGCCATCTCTCCAATGAGCAGCTCTGCTGCTTCCAACATTGGAACAGTCCCAAGACCAGCAGCTGTAGCCGTATAGTATGTAGCGCATGTTAAACTATGTAACTCTAGCACTAGAGTTTAAAGATGACACCTGTAGTAAGAAACATTCCATGCCTTCTCTATATATGTACAGCATTTCAGCAGGTAGAATAAGTCAGAAAAAACATTACTCACACTAGTGACCTACTGGGCTCTAAATAGCTAATGATTATCCCACATATGATGCAACAAGTGAATTATGGCCAGCGGTGCCAAAACAAACATGTCTTTGTCCAAGCATATTTTAAGCGTTAGGACAATACCATTCCATGATTTCAAAATTGCTTATCTCTATAGAGATAAGCTACTTGGCCCCTTTTAGTTGGTGGAAAGTCTACAAAGAAGTACAAACTGTCAAAAAGATTGAAAACACCAAAGAAGGACTTAAAAAGTATCTCTCTCCCCTAGCTATCTCTATCTCCCTCTTTCTCCACATCTCTCTGTCTATCTCCCCCCTACATTCTCTCTCCATCAGTCTATATGTATCTCCGTCTATCCCTCTCTCTGTCTCTCTCCTTCTGTTTAACGCTCTATTTCCCTCTACCTCTTTCTTTCTGGTTAACTCTCTATCTCCCTCTCTCTCTTTCTGTTTAACGCTCTCTTTATCTCTCTCTTTCTGTTTAACGCTCTCTCTATCTCCCTCTTTCTGTTTAATGCTCTCTCTATCTCCCTCTCGGTCTCTCTCTTTCTGATTAACACTCTATCTCCCTCTTTCTGTTTAATGCTCTCTCTATCTCCCTTTCTGTCTCTCTCTTTCTGATTAACGCTCTATCTCCTTCTTTCTGGTTCACTCTCTATCTCCCTCTCTTTCTGTTTAATGTTCTCCCTATCTCCCTCTCTCTTTCTGTTTAACGCTCTCTGTGTAATGCTCTCTCTCTCCTGCTCTTTCTTTCTGGTTAACTCTCTCCTTCTGTTTAACGTTCTCTAGCTCCCTCTCTGTCTCTCTATTTCTTTTTAATGCTCTGTGTATCTCTCTCTCTCTCTCTCTCGCGGTTTCTTTTTAACATTCTTTCTATCTCCCTGTCTCTCTCTTTCTTTTTAACGATTGCTCTATCTCCCTATTCCTGTTTAACGCTCTCTATCTCCCTCTCTGTCTCTCTCTTTCTGTTTAATGCTCTATGTGCCTCTCCGTCTCCCTCTTTCTGTTTAACACTCGATTTTTTTCTGGTTAACTCTCTATCTCCCTCTCTTTCTATCTTTTTCTGCTTAACACTTTGTGTAATGCTCGCTCTCTACTGCTCTCTTTTGTTCTGGTTAACTCTCTCTTTCTGTTTCACGCTCTCTCTATCTCCTTCTTCCTGTTTAGCGCTCTCTATCTCCCTCTCTGTCTCTCTCTTTCTGTTTAACTCTCTCTTTCAATCTCCCTATTTTTCTTGCTCTCTCTCTCCATCCTAATATCTAGGAATCTATCTTTTGATCTCAACCTGTCTCTATCTTCCTTTTCTCTCACGCTCTTCTCTCTATCTTTTTCTTGCTTGCTGTCTCAGTCTTTACCCTAATCTCTTTCTCTCTCCCTCTGTGTCTTTCTGTGGCTGGGTCTCCCTCCCTGTATCTCTCTTTCATATAAAGCACGCACTACCAAAAATATTGGCTCTTACATACGATTTGCTAGCTGTTAATCTTTGAGCTTTTCATTGCACCTGCTAGTCCTATATAGAGTCTCACGGTATTGCAACTGTTTCTTTTGGATTTTATTGATTAGGGAAGCAGAAGCACAAATTCACCTAAAACTAGGGATACAAAGGAGATGTTTAGTAGCATTTTTGTTCTTCGAAAATCTCAGATCAGTCTATTGGTATCACATTACTTTTAACTTGAGATGCTACATATAAGATTTTCGGGAGCAAGTGTGAGAAATCAATCTCCCATAATGCTGTAATTTAAGTACTCAGCAAAAACTAGTAGAGATAACTCTCCTCCTAGGTGATTCGATGAATAACAATTGCACATTTAGGAGGGCGATTTCTGCAATTTAAATATACCCTATGGAGTTAAACTTACAAAACGAATCTCCTAAAACTCCCAACAATCTCCTGTAGTAGCAAACACTAGATTTTTTCAATATCTGATATAATTAACTGCCTTTGTAGCCCTAGCCTAAGATCTAAACAAAGTGACTGAAAGGGGATGACATCAAGTACCATGAGAGCTGGTTGACAACGAGTTAATTGTATATTTAATCAACGCATAAATATAAGATTGTGCAATCAAAATGTACCATGTATTTAGGGTTGGAGGTCACCTTATCACTAATCATGATAAGGTGACCTAATCGCTTATCATTTTTAGAGCACAGCTGAAGTCTGGGGCCACCTTCCATAAACAAGCACCTGGTTGCTTGCTGATCAGCAGGTCTAGAATAAGCTTGGCATAGTAGTAGTAATGGACATCAGTGGATGGCTGGAGACAAAGGCATAATCCACCACCCTAAGGCATCTGGATCTAATGTTCTTTCCCTTAACATGATTGGTCACATAGTGTGATCATTCAGTGATGTACTAAGAGGTGGTAGTAGCCAACCCCAGGGACAGGCAATAAGGGGCACATTGCCTGTAAACAATGTAAAAACAATAAAACCAACTATAAGTTGGTCTTTTCCTATTATCACCATGCACTGGCAATTAAAAAATATAGAATTGACAAAATTATGGTCAACACGGGAGCCTCTCTCCGGTAAATAATAGTAAAGGGGGATCACCATGCACTGGCAATTCTCCACTGCAACTCAATGTAAGGGAGGCACTCTCCATTGCCACCCAAAGTAAATAGCTAATTTCCCATTGTGCACCAGTATAAGAGGGCTCTGGTCGACTGACCACCAATGTACGTGGGCACTTCTCCACTAACCATCAGTGTGGGAGGCACTTCTCCAAAAACTACAATTGCAAAGGGGCACTACACTAACCACTCCACATGGTATGTAGTGTATAAAGGTAAGCAAGGGAGGCACTCGGCAGATTCCTCTGGCACCACCTAAATATGGGGGAAAACAGTAGCAAAGAAATATTGTTTTTCAGCTTGTCCAATAGCTACTTCATATGACAAGATTCGGATATTAGAAGGTAAACAGCTGGAACAGGATATTGCCATGCAATCTAAAGGGTACTTTTAGACTAGAATTAACATACAGAAGGCAGCACAGTTACCAAGAAGGGGGTAGGGACTTTGAAAGCAGGCACTGAGAAACTTTTTTTACTTAAAAGATTAGCGTAAATTAGAAGAATAAAGCAATCTGTATCTGAGGTCTGCTTCACGTTTATTAGTTATCTGAGGAGTGCCAGGGGAGATGAAATATGGAACTTAGTGCTTGAAAGTGCACTCAAGAGAATCTGTCACCAAGAGTGCTTGGCATGCAGTCACTAATTAGATGTTCCTCTAGAGTTTACTACATCCAGATGATTATTACAATGTGATACTAGAATCAGTGAGTGGGCATGACCATGTTGAATAATTATTTTCAGTATTGAGAGCTCTTAGTTCCATATAATTTAACCACTTAAAGGCCATGGTGTTTCACCCCCTTCCTGGCCAGGCCATTTTTCAGTATTCAGCGCTGCCGTACTTTGACTGACGTTTATTCCGTCATGCAACGCTGTACTGAAATGAAGTTCATACCATTTTTTGGGGACAGATAGAGCTTTCTTTTGGTGGTATTTAATCACCACTGGGGTTTTTATTTTTTACTATATAACAAAAAAAGTACCCTAAATTTTTGAAAAAAAAACATGTTTCCCTATACTCGGCCGTTCACAAACGGCCATGGACGGAAGGTAGTTAAAGATTACTTGGGAAAGACATCACGGATTTAAAAAAATAAAAACTGTTTCTCTGCATTGCTTCAGTTTTCAGTACTGTGACACTACTTTATAGAACACCATTTTGGATAATTGCTGAGCATCCAATGTATTTTGATGTGAATATCTTGGTATGCTTTTAATCAGGGATGCACCGATACTGGTATTTTGGTATCGAGTACCGATATTTTTTTTCCGGTACTCGCCGATCCCGAACACCAAGTACCAGAAATCCCATTCAGGAAGCCATGCAGCATTTAATGACTCGCCACCTAGCTTCCTCATTAGCCGGGAAGCCGTCCCCATGCTTCTTGTCACTAAATTACGAGAAAGCATGGAGCCGGCTTTCTGGCCAATCAGGAAGCCGGGCTCCATGAGGTGACGAGGGAGCATGAAGCCGGCTTCCCGACCAATCAGAAAGCCGGGTGCCGCATCATTACACGGCGCCTGGGTTCCTGATTGGCCACCTTCCCACCAATCAGGAATGACGCGCTGCCCGGCTTCCTGATACCGGAAGTATCGGGCTAGGCATCGGAGCATTTGGGCGAGTACGAGTACACGCCCAAATAGTCGGCATCGGCACCGATACCGATACTAGTACTTTTAATCATCCCTACTTTTAATCATTGCTCATTGTAATAAGTTGGCAATTGACCTATTGCTTCTACCTGTTCTAGGTCATCCACACACTTATGAACCAATAACGCAAGTGTAAAAATGACAGCCTTGGAGTATTGGTAGCTCCTACGCAGGATCTTCCCTAAGGGCCCGTTCACACATACAGCAGTGACCTGCATTTTACCACACTGTATGAATGCAAGTCACCGCTAGGACACATAGAAAACAATTGTTTTCTATGTGCAATGTTATCACAACAAGGCAGGTATGATGGGTGGTGCACTGCAAAAAAAAAATAAAAAATACAGCATGCTGCCACCTCTGCATTGAACACTACCAATAAAGTAAAAAAAAAAAAGGAAAAAATGTAAACAGTGACAGCTCAGGCAGTGTGCAACACAACGCATTAGCCCGCACACCGAAATGCAGTGTTTTAGCTGATGGGCTAGTGTGAATGGGCCCTGACAGAAGTATTTGAAGGTTCACTATAAATAAGGGAGCAGGCTTACTTATGAAAGATTTGTAATCAACCCCTCATTGAGGAATATTTATTATATTTTATGTGTAAGGATGACTCTGGAGCTAAGAGTCACCAGTGAGAGGCTTCCTCAGGTCTGCTAATTGCCCTGTCAACTTCCTGACTTAATCCTGACAAAACATGCCAACTCCCAGCTTACAAGTGTGCTAGCACCATCGAACAATAAGGCCCCGTTCACATTGAGCGATTTATCGCGCGATTTTTGTAGCGATATCGCTCATATTTCCGCACTATATCGCTCTATGTAGCTTCACCAATACATTTCAATGTAGCTGTTCACATCTCGTCGCTCAATATCGCTCAATATCGCTTGTAGCTCGTCGCTGGTAGCTTGTCGCTTCTACATGACCCTTTTTTAGAGCGATTTTGAGCGATATTGCTCCTGATTGCATACAGCCCAATAGGAAGAAGTCGCGCGACACGTCGCTCAATGTCGCTCAAAGTAGCGCAATTTCCATGTCGCTCAGTGTGAATGGGGTCTTAGACTCACAGAGTTATTCACAAAAGGGTAAAGGGTTTGGAGAAGGCAGGAGAAATGAGCAATCTAGAACAATATAGCTGATTTAGCAAAAATTCTCCAATTCAGCTCACTTTCCAGTTCACTTATGTTGTCCTAGATTGTTCACTTCTCCTGCCTTCTCCAAACTCTTCACCCTTTTGTAAATAACCCTGTGACAGTTTACATTCCTCTTAAAACACAATTCTTCAAACCAAATTGACAAGTAAGCTGGACAGTGCATTATGGGACAATGGATTAAGTTTGCCAGAGAGCCCAAAAGTTTCCAGGCCCAGTTTTAATCAATGCAACCACATTACTACAGATCAGGTTCTTGCAGAGATACAGGATATTGACATGTGCCTACTTGCTATGGGCACAGAGGCTCTAAGCCCAGGGGTAGGACTATGCAAGAGTAAAGATTATGCTAGTGTTTGGCTCCCTTTTGCAGTTCAGTTAAGTATTAGGGACTTACTTTGTGGACTGATAATATCTACTCTATTAAGACGAGTTCTCAGTGACTACAGTCTTATTCTGAAAACTACCAGCACCAGGCCTCCGCCACAGCCAACAAATGTATTGCCGTCACTACTTTATGCTACTATTATACAGACAATTTACACATAATTGTTGATAAAACTATAGTGATAATGATTGGTTTAACCAATAAATAGCTGCTACTTATACATAAGGCAACAAATACTGGAGGTCGGGTGTGTGACGGACCGCCTGGTACCCCGACTGGGTACCTCCGTCAGAAAACAGCTTCCTCTCCGCTGGAACCCGAATCCCAGTGTCCTCAGCCCAAACCTGCCTAATTATTGGACAGAACCAATATCTTAGGACAGAATGCTTAACCACTCAATCATTAGACAACACCAATGTTGAGGTGGAAACCAAGATCTGCTTTATTGAAGGAAGCACACAGAGTTTATACCTGACAGGATTAGATTAGAGTTCAGTGTGTCCCCTCCCCCAGACAGCTAGGTGCCGCATTAGAAGTCTTTTAAGCCCAGACACTCTGTGGGATGAATGTCCTTAATCAGAGAGGAGCTTAATCCCATCATTGCAAACAATGGTCACTCCAGACAGCCTGCTTCCTATAATGAACACAGTGATGTGTGTGTCAGTAATGTCGGGGGAGACATGCAGTATATCCACTCCACATGTATCCTAGTAGAATGGTTCCATGTAACCCCAAGAGGTCCTAAGGTGGTCTCCATAGTTCTGGGTCCATAGTCCGTAGGAAGGAAACTAGCCCTCAGGCTCCTCCAGCAGCCCCAGTGACGGTTCAGTCCGTCACAGGGTGTATAAGGCTTGAGATTTTAAAGATAAACCTTAATCATATTTTGCATAATTTCTGAAATACAAACATCTAATAGTAAGAGATTGTGTGCAATAGGGCTATTGTGAATAATATTGCATTCAGTATTCCATCCTTAATGTGTGGTGGTGGATGGTGAAAGAGATGCCAGTTATAATGGCCTCATATCAAGGAATCAATGAGAATTAAACATTGAAGAACAAAATGCATGTAATTACTAAACCCGGTCACTAAAATATCATAAGCTTTAAAACGTAACTCTCAAAACTTTTGTTGAGAGAAAACAAAACACCCTTCGGGTGATCAATGTACATTGTAAGATTTCAACAAACTTTGTTGCAGATTCCTACTTCTTTTTGTTCTGAGGGCCGGTTCACACCACCAAGTCCACGTTCCAGTGCGTTCGGCCTTTGGAACTCACTGGAATGCATGCTGGCCGACTATTTTTGCAGATCGCACTGGACCAGAACGCAAGCACTAATGTGCCTGCGTTCCGGGTGCAGGCAATCGCACTGCGGGCGGGGGGCGTGGCTGTGGTACCATTGACTTCAATGCACCACCACGCCTGAACGCAGGGAGCCGGCCGGCTTGCGTTCCAGTGCATTCCAGAGGGCGAACGCACTGGAACGTGACGTTTATGGTGTGAACGGGCACTGAAGAAAAAGCTGTTTGTTTCACTATGTCCTTTCCAGACTGATTCCAGAATAGGAAGGTCGGTTTTTATTATAAACACCTGGTGCACTTTCAGTGTTCTAATAAGGAAAGTTGCAGTGTCTGCATCCCTTAGGAAGTAGTTAACCCTTAGGGAGTATCTCACCAAAAACTACATTCATTATTGCAGGGGATGCCTCAAATTATACCTGTATCTAAGTTCAGATTTCTGGGAAAAACAGTGACACAAGCAGGAAATTACATGTACAGAACACCTCCAGGTGGCCATATTACACTGATATTTTTTTAACAGTTTTAGAAACTTAAAGTGGCTTGCAACTGAAATGGAAAGGTAGTTTGTAATCACATTAAATTACAAAGAGGCTTGTGTAGAAATGTTTACAGGCTACTTTCATTTTTAACAAAAGTGGAGCCCATGTATGTTTAAAATTGTTTAAATCTAGAGCTTCTATTAAAACAGTACCTGGTGATTCCATAATGAAGGTCCTTGCTCAGGCACATCGTGTTATGGGTTGACAATTGTGTCCCAATCATGCGCCCCCTTGTAAGACTACAAGCGACTGTGCCATCATACATTGCGCATGTCTGATCCACTGTTGTCACTCTTTGGATGGCAGTTCGATGTAATGATTTAGGCTGATACGTCAATGCATGTATGTAGAGGGGAAGTGACTAAAAAAGGCTGGAGATCAGCAGCATTGAGACACCAAAAAAAATGCTATCCATTTAGGGTTTACAT
>NW_017306874.1:878721-905584 GCF_000935625.1 Nanorana parkeri | reverse complement strand
GTTCTAATAATTTCCTGTGTATATTAAGGTTTCTAACTTGTTTACCAGCGGAATCTTTGTGACATATATATATACACACACACACACAGTGATATCATTGTTAATTTTAGTTTAGGAGACACAAGGATTACTCTATTCTCAGGAAAATTCGGCACAACAAATATAGAATGCTAGTGGAATTCCACCCAACTTCCTCACAGTTTTGTGGCAGCCATGACATGAAATTAAACAGAAAGCCCTGCCCCAAATCCTCAGTGACAACTCATTTATTGGATGGGGCCTTTGATTCAAGCTCCTTTCCAGCATCTTTTAGTCATCAGGCAGTAGATAAAACTGGTGCAAGACCAACAGACAGCTGTCATACTGGTACAGATAGAATGACTTGCATTGCTGAGCTCTTTAGTCACTCTGAATGAAATGGTCATCTCGCATTTCATACTGGCTGTGGTATGCAATGTGGTTAGTGTATGGGATTTTTTTTCATCATAAGGCCCATTGCTACTCATGCCCTCCCTTCCTGGAGTATCACATGACACAAGATCTGGCTAGTTAGCATGTCTGGAATGAGAAAGCACCTATCTCTGTGTCTGAGCTAGGTCCATAGATGCTGGTTCCCAGGTTGGAACATTACCTCATTCAACCTTGCCAGAGACACAGTATATAAAGCACAACGGGGCAGAGCTTGGAGTAGAACTAACTTGCCCTAATTAAGGTTAACATCAGGAAAGGACATTGCAAGATACCACAGGCAAAATGCTTCTGAAAGTAGAAGACCTGGTATGTTTACTGTTATTTTTTAATTAAATTGAAACTAATTATATATTAGTACTTGTGTTGTAAACTAATAATGTTTTCCTGCACTAGTTCAATTATCTTTCTTGCCAAGGATCAAGGCTAATACTAATTTAACAACTTAGTTTAGGTTTATAGTCACATACTTGTTGAGGTTCTCTCTTAAAAGTATCTACAAAGTTGGTTAAAATGTAACATTCTGATTTACTTTTGTTCATACTGTGGACATGACTAGCATGGTATATACAAATACATATACGTTCAGAATATAGACTGACAATGACCTAGCTATTGGAAAAAAAATTCTACTACTGATAGTAGATGTACAAGATCTCTAGCTTCTTGGACAGATGGAGCCTGTATTACAGAATGAACATTTTATTAACTGTAACCCCTTGGTAGAAAGTTGGTGGTCTTAAAGATCTGTACTGGACACTTTTACTACATGTCTACTATACTCCTAAAGAGCCAATGTAGACGGACTCTACATTCACATCAAAAAGGAATCTTCAAACAATCTCTATTTAGCAGATGGATTGCTATTTGGGTGAAATGAAAAAAGTAGTAGCAAAAAAGCAAAACATTCTTCAATGGGCATAGTTATTTCCACGCTTGTCCATCCTTTACTCTTTCCCCCAAATTGAATTTGCAGTGAATGGATAGTAATGATAGGTTTTGATTTTTTTAAAGATGCTTTTATAGGATAATGGGAATGTTTGGAATGTATTTTTCTGTGGTTATGTTGGTTATTGATCCAATGTCTTTCAGGTGTTCCAGATGCAGTTATAAATGGAAACCATAGTTTACTGTTTGATTGTGGGTGGACAACAGATTTTTACCGATACAAGTGAAGATTATATTTGTTCTTATGAACCAACAGGTGACTGGAAAGAAGACAGAAAACAAAGACAGTGGAAATTTTGCAACAGAACATTTTGGGCATGGAGAATATGAAACAGCTGTAACACTAGAGAAACAAGATGATATAAAGACAACTTCAAAGTCATTGCTTGAACGTGAGGAGGAGAAACAAGCAGAGCAGAAAAAGCTCAAAGCTGAGGTACTGATAACAATCATACTACCCATGTAATGTACAATCTGTATAGTGCAGAGGTGTATTGTCACAATTCGGTAAGGCAAACATTTATTTGTATGTGTATAGACTACTTTCTGTTTCAACAGGCTGTTTTAACCGCACTTTTGTCCAGTATAATGGAGTATGCACAGGTTTACTAACAATGATAGCTTTAAAAATATGGTTGATTGCCTTCTTCTGGTTAAATGTGATCAAGTGTACTCCCTTAACCAATCTGTCTAGCAGTAAGCACCCATAACCAGTGAGGGATGTGCACCACACAAATCACAAAGACACACTAGAATATAAGCCCCAGTCCCAAATTACAACTGTGGAATCCCCGTAAATGGCACCAAAATTCTTTTTTATTTACATAGACTGACTGGTAGGTAATTCATAAAAACACACACAATAGGCAAACATGGTCTATTAACTGCAAAAAGCAAAGATGTTTGTTTTTATTATAATTACACATTTCAGTTGTTTAGACAGATTAATGTTATTTGATGAATAGATTCGTATGGCAGATTGCTCTTTGCCTTCTTTAGTAAATATTTTGAATGTATTTTGTATATTGCCAAAGGTATTGGGACATCTGGCTTTACACACACATGAACTTTAATGGCATCCTAGTCTTAGTCTGTAAGGTTCAATATTGAGTTGGAATATTTAGTTGCAAGGAAATTTCACAGATGGACTTATTGCACAGGTAGCAACCTATCATGGTACCACACTTTAATTCACTGAACTCCTGAGAGTGGCCCATTCTTTCACAACTGTTTGTAGAAGCAGTCTGCATGCCTAGGTTCTTGATTTCATACGCCTGTGGCCATGGAGGTGATTGGAACACCTGAATCCAATGATTTGGAGGGGTGTCCCAATACTTTTGGCAATATAGTGTATATCCAAATTCCAAACTTTCTTTAATTTTGGCTACAGAATGGATAAGATCCCTGTCAGGATTTTTTTCTTTTCCATGTGTGTCCTATTTTGGAGAGCTCTCTTCACTTCCTGTTCTGTGGACACACCCGGAACTGAGAGGAAATCTCCAAAGACAGGTAAATTCCCTCTAAAGCTGGCCATACACTTTACAACCATCGCAAGACTTTTGTCTTGCGATGGTTGTAAGGTAATTAAAAGCTCGTACGATCTGCCCATCTTGGACAGGCAGATCGTACATGCGATCATCGCTAGCGTGCCCCGCTGATGGGAGGGCTTTTGATTACTGCAATGCTGAGCGGGTAGCGTGCGCTTGTGCACATCGCCCGTGCGGCATTTGTCTTACGAGCTCGGCTGGTTTTCCAACGTGCTCGTAAGACAAAAGACGTGCGACTGTACAGTAGAATTGGTGGCACGCCTTCCATACACCTGCCGATTATCGTACGATCGCGGAATTTCCCGCGATTATCGTACGATAATCGGCAGGTGCATGGCCACCTTTAGGCCATGTTCACACAAGTAGCAGGCTCCACTGCCTCTCTGAAAAACGATCCACAGTGAATCGCTTTCCAGAGGGCAGTGGCATCCAGGTGATACTGTAGCCTCCTGAATGCCCGATGGGGATTTTGTATTGCAATAATGTGCCACAACTGCGTGGTTATGTGGTTTGAGCGCAGTCAAATTGATTGCAGTGGTCGCATTTGGCAAGCGGCATCACTTGTTAAATGCTACATTATGTTTAAAATTTGCAACACAGTCAGTTTTAGGTGGGTGGTCAGGGGGCGATAAAAACACTGATCAACCACCTATTTTTACTGCCATTTTGCCAGCTGCGAGAGTAAGGCCTTAGGCACTCACCAAAAGACCAAGTTGGAACACATTCCCTCTACTCCTTTTCTAGTTACAACTCAAAATTTGGGATTTTTCCTCACTTTTAGTCCTGGGAATAGTAGTCACTTGGGTGAGAGATAGAGTCACACACAAAATGTCTGCAGTAGGCACAATGGACAGCAATAGAAGGTTGTAAACCTTACCTACATTAACCAAAAAACTTTATGTCTATGGGCCCTGCATTGTACGTGATGACATCAGTGGTATTTCGAATGATGGAGCATAGGGGGACAATAATCTGTGGGTTCCACTCTTTGAGGCAGTGGGAGCAGGGTATTAGGTAAGTAAAAGTCCTTTACACTGCGCCCCTAGACATATTAGAGTAGTTAACCCTTGCAGTGCCGGGGTATATCCACTGCAAGGAGTTTTTTATTTCCCCCGGATATGGGCTTTAAATTCTGTCCTACTAATCTCTTAATTAATGCTTTGATTGTTGAATAAATGCTTTGATTGCTGAACATGTACCACTTAATGTTTTTTATTTAGCTTCTCAAAAAGAAAATAGATGAAAGACCAAAGCTAGACAACTTAGAAGATCTGCAAATTATAATAAAACTAAAAAAGAGAAAACGATGCAAGAAAGTGAAAGTACCTGTGGTCAAGGAACCAGAGCCAGAGGTAAGTTTATAATAAACTGACCAATAAATGAACCTTTTGGGAAAACGTAACACTCACACAAAGCCCAATCTATAATTTTTAGATTGAACATGTGGACGAAACAACATTTTTGAAAGCTGCACTGGAAAACAAAATGCCCATCATTGTAAAATACCTGGCAGATGGCAGGGATCCAAATGTCTGTGATGAGGTAGGATATTTATTTCTCTTTTTAGGTTACCTACAGCAGATGCCAAAATAAGAAATATTTAAAGCAGGAGCTGGCAAAGTTCAGTCCATTTGGCACTTAGCTAAAATTCCCATCATGCTTGGCATCTAAACAAGAGGTCGAGAATACATCGTGGATGTTGCAGTTCAGCAACAGCTGAAATACAGGAGGTAGATAGACTATTATAGTCTCAGGTTCTCATACACTGAAAAAATGATTTCTTAAGCGCCTATTTATGTACCATTCCAAAGTACAATTAAATAATAACAGATTATAAATTGGGGCATATGCTGACATTATACCATTTACCAAGAGGCTCAAGTACAGGATATAGGTAGGCTTTAGTGAACTCTTCTTAGCTGACTCTCAGTGTAAGCATAGTGATATGACTACAAGTATTAAAATGTGTCAAAAAGTAGTTTTAGAAAATGGTCCAGTAAGCAATACAATCTACCTTTTTAAATGCATAAATAGACTCTCCTTTTTAGAAATGTTGAGAAATGTCCATTCAGCATTCTGCTGTTACTTTATGTCTAACTAATGTCGCTGGCTCACTGTATTATGGATATCATTACTCACCTCCCAGGAAGGAAGAATATCAACTGCTTTACTAAATGACATGGTAGATAACTTGTCTTGCTAATCATGTGTTCCTTTTAATAGTGCATGTTTGATATAGACCTATAAATGTTAAAGGAATAGTGCATAACGGTAAGAAGATTAATCTCTCCAACCTGCTTATTAAATATTCTAGGGAATCTGGCAGTACAATCTCTGCACCTATGTCCCCAAACCTACCAGCCTGTCAAGTAGATCTTTCTGCTGCTGGAATTTTCACTGCAGTGCAAAGAGTTAGACAAATCTGTTAACTTTGGTTGGGGGGGATGAAACAGTGATAGATCATCAGATAGATGGAATGTCCTGAGTGGCAATAATTAGCACTTATGTATCTTTGCTAACAAAGCCAAATGCTGGCAGACATCCCCTAATTATGATTAATAGTCTTATTGGTAATAAACAAATGGTAATACAGACGAGATCCGATTTGCATAAATGTGTCTGGGAAGCTGGAACCCTGAATACCCGGAACAATATCAAGGTAGAAATTGTCTTGAATGATAAGGGCACCATTACTAGAGAACATGGGGAGCTACAGGATTTCTGAGCCTTCAGCCCCTGTGGCAATGATGCCAAACCCATCAATTAAAAAAAGCAGTAAATCCTTATACAGAATAGTTTCAGGAGCACTTTTTTCCAACATTTGTGTGCCTAACTTTGAACATTACACTAAATATTTTAAAAACGAAACTATCAAGCCCGGAAACATCCTCCTGTAATAGAATGTCGGTTCATCATTAAAGTGCATAGTTTATTTGCTTTATAAACTTGCCTCTCTTTCCTAACAGTACAGACGCACAGCCCTGCACAGAGCATGCACGGAAGGACACCTTGCCATTGTTGAGAAGTTAATTGAAGCTGGAGGAGACATAGAATTCCAGGACATGGTATGTGAATTTTTCCAATACATCTGTCTTTGAAAATGAAAATAGCCACAACAGAGAAGCTAGCAAGGTTGCTGGAGAAGTCACTGGAAAACATTGCTTGATTACAAAACTATAATTTCGTTGACAAAAGGCTGCCAAAATGTTGCAAGGCACTGAAGCCATAAGGGAAAATAATAGACTCATGCCAATCTACCTTTGCAACCTCCCGCTAAGTGCAATAAATGCAGTTTCCCTTGGTCTGAATCTTCCATGTGGTTAAGTATTTATCCATATAAATAGTGGGGAATAACTAGCAAGTCCAAACAATGAAAGGCCCCAATCAAAAAATAATTCGATTTTATCAGGCAAAATATCCCCCACGTAGGATTTCATTTTCCTTAGCTTAACAAGTAAAACCATTCCTGTGTGATTTTGAATAATAATTAAGGCATATTTAATATAAGGACACTTAATACATAGTTTACTTAGACATTTTGTATGAATAAAGTATATAGAGATGATCACTGTGCTAAATGCTATGTGGACTTGAAGTCAGCTACAAGCAAGGGCTCACGCTAGGGACTGGAAGTCATTTGGAAAGGTACCTTAAACTAAGATCACCACACAAAGGGACTGTTTATAGAAATAACTGCAATAAAAGAGGCTGTTGTCCTGCGTTTGTGTTAATTATCTGGGGACATATGGGAAACAACTCAGCTTTTGCCTTTATTTCTTTTCTCTGTTTTTCTTTTTGCCTAAAAGACTCAAATTGCTGATTGCAAGCTTCTAAAAGAGAACAAAGAGCACTGTTCCTTTAAATGTCCAGAGATCCCATAATGCATCACTAGAACTTCCTAATAAAAGGGAACCTGTCACAAACATCTATTACCGTCATGAAATTGCACTGCATTCCAGACTGGAAATCACACAGGTGGTGTCCTGTATCCACTTTATCCATTTAAAAAAGGTATATCTAAAGTAAAACTTTTTTTTTAATGATGGGTAAAGCAGGGAAGAGTCACAACCCTTGCCAGTTTTTTGCGTCTTAGTGGGGAGATTTCCCTTTACTTTTATCCTATACGAAAGGAAGTCAGAATAAAATTGTCTCTTGACAATTCCAAATTTGGGATTTTTCGTTACATTCTGCCTCAGTGACAATGGTCACAGGACAATACATACGGTAAAACTCCCTAGTGGGGAGTTTAGGATTTACTGTAGACACACTTTAAGCACAATACCTCTTTGCTGGTGTCTGCCATTCTTTCAAGCTTCAAAATCAATGTCATTTACTTGCTGGGATGCTAAGCAGGTGCTTCACTGCTCTGGAATTGGTATACAGTTTACAGTTCCACTTAGTTGCAGTTAAATAAATTCCTATAAAAAACATTTTAATTACTTTTAATTTAATTAATTATTGAGATATGCAGCCAAAGTCACAAATAGTCCAGACCGTTCAGAACTCTTTCAAAGTTTCTGTGGCCTTGCATGTCTGAATTCAGTAGATGGACCCAAATGTTCAGAGCTGTGTTTTGCTTTGTTCACAGCTTGAATCCACAGCAATTCACTGGACCTGCCGGGGTGGGAGTGTTGAAGTTTTGAAATTTATTCTGAACAAAGGAGCAAACCTCAATGCAAGAGACAAGGTATGGTATATTTGTGAGTTACAGTTGCTGAAATGCATCTCAAACCCATAATGAATTATTAGAATCAGAAGCTATCAAGGAAACGTTCAAATGAACTTTATCAGTCTTTGACAAGATTCTAGGACCGCTGAAATAATTTTCTTAGCTACATTCGATAAAATCAAAATAACCCGGCCATATAACAAAACATTTAGGCCCCATTCACACCTGGGCATGGTGGGAATGTTTGTCAAGTAGGTGCAAGTTCGTACGCGTTTGTGTGCCGTGTGACCTCATTGATTTCAATAGGTTCATAAACACGTGACAAAACGCGGAAAAAAAACCCCGCTTACATGGTATTTTGTGCGACACACGCTTTGCATTTTTGGCTTCTGCGTTTTCACACCCGCAAACACGGAGCAAAAACGCACGTCTGCGTTTGGTATGCCATTGGAAGTGAATGGCACCAAAGCCATGTTTCCATAAACGTGCGCCAAATGCTCTGGCGTGTGTTCATGGAACGCGCAGGTGTGGATGGGGCCTTATAATTTGTAGTGTACTGCACAAATGCACCAGCACCCCTTCTCTACTATCGGTAGGACATTCCCAATAAGTTAAATATTTGGTGAACCTCAGGAGAAAGGGGATAAATAACACATGGTAAAACAAACTTTTTACTAGTAATGCCAGGAATGCCGGATATGACTTTATAGGTTTGTCCCAAAGGCGTAGTCATTAGTTCCAATACAGATGAAGAGGGCTTTATATTTATAATAAAAAAGGACACAACAATCAGTTCTAGACAGACCTCCTTTAAAGTATATTAACATTTTGGAATTTTTTAAACCAGTTTAGGTTTTCGTTTGTGGTCTGTGTCATATTCCATAGATTTTTCTTTTCCTTCCTGTCCCGGAAACATAAGAGGAAGTGAGAGGAAATCCTGTCGTCATCACTATACCGCATCACCATTAGATGATTTTTCTCTCTATTGCGGTTTTGGTGACAACTGTAACATTTTTAATTGTCCATTTCTTTTTGACAGAGATAATCTCCCTAGTCAGGACAGACAACAATAAAAACTCAACTATATCCAAAACCTAAACTTATATTACATTCAAAGAATAGGGCTCAAAGTGTATCTAAAGCCAAAAATTTTTTTCCCATTTGGCTAGCGTAGAGAAAAGTTAAAACTACTGTCAATTTTTTTGGGGGGGGTTAGCGGTGTCTCTCCCTAGGGAGATTTCCCTTCACTTCCTTTCATGTAGACTCAACAGGAAGTGATGAGATAGCTTTCCGATAAGAAGTAAATCCCATTTTAGACCGTAATCGTTCAAACATTGAAAGATTTCCCATCTATTTCTGCTTTGCTGGCAACTCAAAGTTTTGACATAGGTGATCAGGACAATTAGAGATTGAAACTATTGCTTGAATAAAAAAATATATGTGCCAGAGCACCTTATTATAAGTGCACCTGCACTTAAAGTTTTCTCTTAGTCCCCCCGAAAAGTACCACAAATACCTGTTAAGCCTGTGATTGTGTGGTAATGATACTGCACTGCTCCTGAATTCAGAACAGTGTTGCCACTCATGTAGACTCTTCCTTTTTGCACTATAGTGGGATAAGAAAACTTTGCAGTGGGCGTGGCTATTAGCATTGTCACTACTAATTAAAAGCCTGGCCACACCAAGTCCTGCCCACTGCTTTCTGGATTGGCAGCACTGCCCCTGTTGCTGAAAACCCCCCACTGTGAGTTGCAGTGTGAGACAAAATTGGAGGTTTTTGGTTCACTCAGGGGAGGTAAAGGAAGTTGTTTACTTATGAGGCGTGTATACGACATAGTAACTGGGCTTAATTGTATTCTTTTTAAATTATACAGGAGCCTTTAGTACTTTAATCTACCCAACAGTGATACAGACAGTAATACAAACCTGAAAGTGGTTCTAATCCCTCACTGCTATCAAAATCTTGAAAGAAAATATGAATGAGATGTTTGGGAGAACAAGCATCACTGTTATGCAGTTATGTCACAGTGCTTTAAAATAAAAAAAAATAAAGTTAGAAGGTTCTGAAATTACAGATCTAATTACATAGCTATTGCTGATTGAGACAGTTTGCCTAAGACGACGGCCATTGGAAAGTACAGTGGATAAGTGTTAATGCAGAAAACAAGATTTTTGGGGGGAGATAACAGCCTGTACAATATGCCAGTATAAATAGGAAATACAGTGTGTTCTCCGACAGATTCAGTTAGTGTTACGGTTGAAATAGCAGATCTCTCAGAATGAAAGCTTATTGGTTTACATGTGCTGTTATTTATATATTTGCAAACTCATGAGCTACTGATATCCTGGTGCAGCTATTTTTTACCTAACTGCACAGACCTATGTACAGTTTAGTAAATGATGTCCATCTCGCTTTCTCTAGCTGTTCAGTACTCCTCTCCACGTAGCGGTCAGATGTGGAAAGTATGAGTGCGCAGAACATCTCATTGCATGTGAAGCTGATCTAAATGCCAAAGACCGGGTAAGAATCACCATTGCATCTGTAATAATAATCTCCTGTTTTAATGAAAGAAATACAACAAGAAACATGCAGAGCAACTTGTCACAAATTACATGTGCTAATCTAAGTCAGTAATTGGTGTGGTTACTGTAGATATCTATGCTAAAACTTTGATTAAAATTAAAGCTGAGGTCAAGCGAAGCAGCTAACATACAGTATGTAAAATGAATCACAAAATATTTGTGATTCTGTTCAGGTACGTTTGTGTTTCACACACCCCTGCTACACTGCATAGCCTGGAATGTGCTACTACCTTCTCCGTTATAGTTTTGGAATACAGCGGCATTACCTCTGTTGCCGTGTTACCCAAACTTGTCTTTGAGAGGTACCTGTGTTGCCGATAACCCCACAGGTAGTAAATGGTATTGGCGAGACTCTAATTACCCTGCCTGTATTAAATTGAACAGACAATTATGGACACCGGCACTCCAATAGTAGAAAAACGTCCGTTTAATGACGTCCGTGCAAAAACATACTTACTTCAACGTTTTGGGGTCATGCAGGATCCCCTTCATCAGGCAGAACAAGTCACGCAGGATCACCTTCATCAGGCAAGTCACAAGTCATCAGGCAGATCGGGGTCACGCAGGATCCCCTTCATCAAGCAGAACAAGTCACTTGTTCTGCCTGATGAAGGGGATCCTGAGTGACCCCGAAACGTTGCAATAAGTATGTTTTTGCACGGACGTCATTAACAGACATTATTCTACTATTGGAGTGCCGGTGTCCATAATTGTCTGTACTATTTTGACGGTGGCCATCCGTCGACTACCGATGCACCCATCTCTTTACTATGGATCAGCGGTCAGGAGTGCAATGGGTACATGGACTGTATTAAATTGAAAACACATACAGGTTATTCACAAAAGGGTGAAGAGTTTGGGGAAGGCAGGAGAAGTGAACAATCTAGGAAAACATATCTGAACTGGAAAGTGACCTGAATTGGAGAATTTTTCCAAATCAGCTATGTTGTCCTAGATTGTTCACTTCTCCTGCCTTCTAATTCTCCAAACTTTTGTGAATAACCCTGTTAGTCCTGGTGAAACTTGATGGCAGATTTGGGAAACATTCTATAATCTACAATATCTGACCACCAATACATTGTAAAACAGTAGAGGGTATATATAATTTATTACACCAGTTCCTATCCCAAAAAGTAGTAGTAGTTGAATGCGTCTTTTACAGACTCCCAAACTTATTGCAGGTATAATGTTTGGGTAGATGGTTTTATGCTTATGCATTGTTATAGGAAACCCAAACAAAAGATAAGGAAAACATACAAACATCCCATGGGGTGTGAATGCAGAAGGCCAAAGCTACAACGCAAGGTTGCTACACACGGAACAGCCATGTTGTCCACACTGACAGCTCGATTTCTAACAGTGTTTTGCAATTGCTAATCCCAGTAATGTGCAACATTAAGCATCATATCTTTTCCATTATTGTATAACTCATTCTGCCTTTTGGAAACAAAAGTTTACAAATGATCATTTTGCCATGTGAATCCCTAAAATATTATAACATTATGTTTTTCTGCAGGAAGGGGATACACCAATGCACGATGGAGTCAGACTAAATCGTTACAAAATGATGAGACTCTTGATTATGTATGGGGCCAATTTCTCAGTCAAAAATTGCGTAAGTTCCTGACAAACATTCTTTTTTTTGCATGCAATTATATTTGACACCAGGCTAAATACAAACCTTTAAAAAGGGATTGAAAAGTCTGTACTGGTAAAAACATGAGGATTTTTATAAAGAACAAACTCAAAAAGGGGCAAGATTTAAAATCTTCCATTTTAAGTTTAATTAGCAGAATACTCTTTAAAACCATTATAAACCTTTCTTGCAATGGGAAAAGCAGGAAAATTAAAAAGGAGAACTATGAGGCGAGTGAAAAAAATAACTCCTCCTCATAGTTCGAGCTGACGTGTGACAATGAAACGGTCACGTCGGCTCAATAGATCGGGAAGTAAGCAAAACACATACCGTCGCTCGCTCACTTCTCCATCATCCCCCTGCAGAGAGCAGTGACTGTCAGTCACGGCTCCCTGCAAGGATTCCCTCCCCGCTGCGATCCTCCAGCGCTGAGTGGAAGAACGGACGGGGGAGGGTACAGCTGGCTCTGCCTCTAAATAGGCAGAGCCCGCTGTCACTCACACAGCTGGATGGATCTCGACAGTAATCTCGGGATCCGTCGTGGCTGAGGCGGTCTTAGTATACCGCTAGCTATAGCTCGCTATATACTGAGCTTTGGGACACGGGAGGATGCCAGTTTATGTCCTCCCGTGACCCTTATGAGAACCATGGGGAAAAACACTTATCCCATAGTTCTCTTTTAAGGATCCAACATCCTCACAAACAGTCTGTGTCTATACACCCTAAATCATGATAAACACAACATATACAGACAAATAAAAGGAGACATCTTCCCTGCCTCAAGACAACTGGATAATTCCTGAAAAATGTTGTAGCCACATACAGAAGCTAAAATTTTGTAAGCAGATACCTAACAGACAGAGCTCTAAAGACACCAATGTTGGCTATTTCCATAGACGGAGTTGTCCGTTTTTAAGATATGTGATTTAATGTGACCATTATAGATCAAACTAGTAGTTAATTGAGTTCTTTAAACATTGAATGTACACATGTCAAGCTATGCACATCTAGTGGAAAAACTGCAAGTAATTTATGTGTTTGTCTGACTGAATATTTTCTAAATTGTCCTGACAGGCGGGAAAGACACCAATGGAACTTGTCCTTCAGTGGCAAAACGGCGCCAAAGAAATATTCAGTGGGCTCCAGGAAAATTCATACAAGAACTCTCACATACAGAATTTCTGACAGAAGAACAGTTTGAATAGGCATTAGCTATGACACATTTTTTTTTTGATGCAAGAAGCTTTGATATGACTATTCCAGATTTTTTTTAAATCCCCTGCACTTTGAATTTTTTAAACTGTATTTATTTATTTATGGTTTGTTACTGCATATAGGTATTGCGCTTTATATTAATTCCATAAGGAAAAATCTTTGTGTTGGATAATTGTGGCAGGTACACTGCCTAATTGTTATTACTGTTTTTAAGTCATATGAAGGACACCAATATTTGTATTTTAATCTTGTTAAATGTAAGTAGTATAGAAACACATGCTGGGCGTTAGCCATTGTGTTGTGACCGACATGACAAGAAGTACTGAGGACAAAGCCAGAGAGAGGACTCTTGGCTGTATGTTTGGAAGCATGAGGCTTCTGCAGTGGCGTGGACTACCCGCTTGTGGATAAATAGTGGGAAAAGGCCCTTTGCCTTGCAAAGCTACTAAACAAGAGAATGGAGAGAACTAGAATGTTAGGGAACTATGGGGGTGTTAGCTGCCGCTTCAGAACAGAAGCATCACCTTGTTCCGACTAGAACTTGCCTATTAGGTTAGGTTGGACCTTCAGTCTGAGCAAAAGGTGTATCTGCTAAAAGCAGTGGGCCTTGTTTATTAAAAAAAAAAAAGCTACCAAAGGATCTGTAGCTAGAACCCACAACAACCATATTCTGTTTATGGAAGAGGAAAGTTAATCCTTCACTGGTTGTTGTGTACATAGAGGTGTGAAACAATATTTTAACAGAAAGGCACAAAACATGGGTTTAAAGAGTTTCACTACTGCAAATATCATCTCTATGTTTCCTTTGACCTTGCTTTCATAAATAAGCCTCACTGAATTTAGTATAGCTCTGCACAAAGCAGTTTATTCTGAATAAAACTGAAAAAAGCATTGTGCAGAATTGATTGGCACTCTGTTTAAAGAGCCCCCCTACAAGCAGCTTGCAATATGGGTTGATGTCTACCTAGAGCCACAGCTTGCTCTCTAAATTTAGGAAACCGTTTAAAAAAAAATAAAAAATATACAAATAAAACGCTGTCTCTCCTAAATCATAGAAGCAACCCAGGAGAACCCAGCAGCACAGCCCCGGAAAAAGTTTGTTCTTTTGTCAGGTTGATGATGCATTGGCCTTTTTTTCTTCTCTCAGAAATGAATATTGAAGATAAAAAAAGGACTTGCATGTTGACTGACATCTCGGAAAGCAACAGAACAAGGGCTGCAGCTGTTTGTGGATTCCTGTGGCTCTAGTTCACATATGAAGAATGGACAGCAAGCTACTTTGATATTAAAATGGCTTGGACCAGATGTCCTGTACGTAGGATCTTTCCAATAATGTGAGGTCTGGAAGATCCTCCAGAGACATAAGGTTTCTGAGCTATGACTGAGAAGGATTAGAGACTGGGTGAGACACTAGATGGGATGAGACAGAAATGCAATAGAAAAGGGAAAAGTTGTACTATAGATTGTTCTTTTATACATTTGTATTGTATTTTCTGTACATTTTGTATTGAGTACATATATTATGAAGAAAAAAAAAAAAAAGTTGCACATCTTTATATAATGTACCAATATAATGACATAGAATGGAGCAAGGGTACGAATTCTGACCATCCTTTGTAATATTGCATATTGTATTTATTCTTCTTGATGTAGACTGTATCTCATGAATTAGGCTCTGC
Source organism: Nanorana parkeri (assembly GCF_000935625.1). Lineage (NCBI taxonomy): Eukaryota > Metazoa > Chordata > Amphibia > Anura > Dicroglossidae > Nanorana > Nanorana parkeri. Next base: position 890,839 of record NW_017306874.1, on the reverse strand, counting down.
TCATATCACAGACCTACTGTAATGATATAATGTGTGGCCACACTGCCCCATCTGCATTGCTCTGTGCAAGGCTGTGATCATGAGACAAGAGTCTACATGACATGTACTAGTAAAACAAAAGACCTAAAAGCTGTTACGTAACACGAGAAAGATTGAATTCCTGGATGAGCAGTGGTGCTAGTTCACCACCTAGTGGCAGTAATCTTGCATCAAATTCTGCTCTCCTGTATTTTAACATTTTAAACTCTACTAAGCAATGAAGCAAAGAACGAATTTTGTTTCACTGCAGCCTGTAGTGCACATATCCACAGTGGTCACTGTCCCTTTATAGGCCAAACTGACACTGATGGGCTAGCATATTGTTAAGGGCTAGTGATTAGACCGAGGAGTTCTGTGCAGTTGAACAGGACATGGGAACTACACAGAAATCAGATCTGTATTATACACATTTTTTTTTTCAGAGCTCCTGGATTATATATCTTTACTGCGAGCTTTGGAAGGAGAGGAACCACAAAACTACACAAATGGACAATAGGGATTTACACAAATGATTTAATAGTGATATTACACCAGAAATACAAATCTCAAATGTTCCATTACTGTTTTATGGTTTCAAAAGACAAAACTGATCTATTCTGTACAAATAAATGTTCAACAATAAACTTGTTAAACTATTCTGAACTGCTGTCCTTTTTTAAACAAGTACTAAGTCAATCACACTTAAAAGGGTTATTCACAAAAGGGTGAAGAGTTTGGAGAAGGCAGGAGAAGAACAATCTAGGACAGGGGCGCCCACAATTTTTCGTCTGGAGATCTACTTTTCAAATGACGAGCTCAATGAGATCTACCAACGAAAAAACACCTGCGTTCAGGGGCGGGAGGGGGCGTGGCGGTGCATTGAAGTCAATGACACCGCAGCCAGGCCCCTAACCCACAGTGCGATCGCCTGCACCCGGAACCCAGGCGCATTAGTTCCTGCTTTTCGGTCCAGTGCGATCTGCAAAAATGCTGCAAGCACTATTTTTGCAGATCACACTTTACCGGAATGCAGGCACTAATGTGCCTAATGAGCGGGTGATCAAACTGTGGGCGGGGGACATGGCTGTGGGGCAACCCCATGCCCCTAACGCATTCCAGTGCATTCTAGAGGCGCAGGCGTCCTATCCTCCCGTAGTGCTCCTGTGGCCGACCCTTTCCGACTGCCACTCCCGCCCCTTTCCGTCTGCCGCGTCTGACACGTTCAGCCGGCAGCCGCACGAGCACCGCGTAAGCATAGCAGTAGCCAGCTCCTTTTGTACGTGGCAAAAAGAAAAAAAAAGGTGCCCCCCACAGCAGACCCCTGGAGGCAGCGCAGCGGGGATCCAGAGAAGACAGGACATCGCGATCTACCAGTGATCGCGTATCGACCTTATGGGCACCCCTGATCTAGGACAACATAGCTGATTTGGAAAAATTTTCCAATTCAGGTCACTTTCGAGTTCAGCTATGTTGTCCTAGATTGTTCACTTCTCCTGCCTTCTCCAAACTCTTCACCCTTTTGTGAATAACCCAGTTAGTATCTGCCCAAAAATCATATGTTCCAAATCTACCCTCACTGTGGGGGGATACAAAAGATAAAAAAAAGAACTGAAAAGATCAAAAGATTTTTGGCATTTTTGGAAATTATATACACACTTTATTCCTTTTTCGCTTTTTTGGTAACTGGCTCCTCCGCTGATTCTTCATCTTCTAAAACCAGAGGTTTCTTCATTGTGTATGTAATGCCAAAAGCAGTCTTTCTGGTCTCTGCAGTTGAAAACACATAATTAAATAAGCTGTGTACTGTGCCTACCAAGCTGGAAAATCTTTACGGAAATTGAGCACAGCAGGATTGCTGAACGTAGGTAAGCAATCCACATAACTAGACAAATAGCAGCATTCTTTTCATTTGTTTGTGATCTAAACCACACAGGCTAAAGCTATGAATATACAAGGTCTAATGCACATAGATTAGGTTATATCTGGCCAGTGCCACTGCATGTATACATCATATGACCACTTCTACTATTAGTGATAAAACCCAAAAGGTTAATTTGAGCCCTATATTTATCATCTATTTGACCAAATAAGTCTAACATTCAGTAAGGTACACTCCAGAAAGAGCACCAATGCAAACCCACATGATTAGTTAACAGCAAGGGCTGTTGGCAAAATCAGTCACAAGTAGGTGCTGTTTCCCTGCTTGTGATACACTCGCACAGATCAACTTTTGTTTCTACTTTTGGGAGCTGCTAAAAACTGCAATATGTGACCAAGAACGTGACAAGGTAATTAAAGCACTGAACCACATATTTTTATTACGATTTCAATAAGCTGTGTTTTTTTGGGGGGAGCCTGGAGTTCAACATTAAACAATACATATCTACGTTATTTGGTGCATTGCAACCTGCATAAGAATCAAGTAATAAAACAAAGCCATGTGAACTCTTGCCAAAATGGGAACAAGACTAATCTAGTATTTTTGGGCAACCGATAACCATCGGCAGTTAATCCCATTAAAGTGACACTAAACTCAGGAGTTACATTTTACACATGTATTTAAGTAGCTTAACTATTAACAAAAATGTATCTTATTTGTGTATCACTCAACTGTATGCTCCTCAAATCATCTCGGAATTGGTGCTGACACTGTCCTTCCTTCTGGAGGGTGGTTACTTTTGTTCCCCATGGTCCCCGTGTGTGTTGTAAAGTAGCCACCCATTGAAGTTCAGACCCATGATAGACTAGAATTTCAATACAAATTGGCTAACTAAACTTGTGATTGTAGTCCATCATGGGAACAAGCTTGGAGCGGTGTCAGCACCAATTCAGAGATGATTTGAGGATCTATAGCCAAGTGATACATTTTTGCTAATAGGTAAGGTTCTTGAATGCATTTTTCGGATTTAACACATGGGTCTAGTGCATAAATAAGTTACGTTCTTGTTAATAGTTAGGGTAGATAATTGCATTTGAAAGATTTAGAGCCTGAGTTTAGTGTCACTTCAACTATAAATGCCCCAGCTGTTCAGGCCCCCACCCTTAATGCCTAACCTTTTCAACTATAAACTGGGGAAACATGAAATAAGACAGATCATGGAGTATGTTAGATATAAAAGACAAATGCATCAAACAAAATATTTAGCTGGATATGGATATCATTTTTCATTGTGATGACAAAGAGGGCATAATTAATACTGGGACTTACCACCATGCAGCAGTGCAGACCGGCAGTTGATTGACAGGGCAGCCTTGGCAGGTCCTTCAGATAATCCAAACAGTAAACCTCTGATAATATGTTAAGTGGTTCTAACACAGAATGATATACCTGACATTTCATTACCAAATATTTTAAAGTAAATAAAAAGTGATAAAAACTAGGGATGCAAGTACAAGTACCAATATTTTTTTTCTATACTTGCCAATACCGCTGCCGTGTGTCCTGATTATCAGGAAGTCGGCAAGGCATCACCACCCATCGTCCGGCTTCCCGATTGCTTGGGAAGCCGGTGCTCTTTCCGAGGCTGCCTGACCAATCAGGAAGCCGGGTCAATGGGTGCCTCCCAGCTTCCTGATTGGTCAGAAAGCCACGCTGCCTAGCAGCAAGTGAAGTTGGCTTCCTAGTCAATCAGGAAGCCGGGCAGCATGTCATCACCCGCCTCCCTGATTAGCTAGGAAGCCGGCTTCACTTGTTGCTAGGCAGCGTGGCTTTCTGACCAATCAGGAAAGGGTCATTAGGTCACAAAAGGTAATTAGGTGCCGCCTGATTGGTCAGGAAGCCAGGCTGCCTAGTAACAAGTGAAGCCAGCTTCCTAGTCAATCAGGAAGCGGGTCATAACCCGCCTCATGGCTTCCTAAGTGGAAAGAAAGCCAGCTTCATGCTCCTTCGGCATTGAAGGTCAGAGGGAGATCTCCCTCTGACTGGAAGTTCCAGTATCAAAAGTAAGCGTCGGAGCATTTGGGCAAGTACAGGTACTCGCCAAAATACTCGGTATCGTTGGTTCCCTAATAAAAACCACAGGTGTATATATAAGCAAATATAATCCGTACTGGGCACAAAACCATTGATCCATTTACATTGACAAATACAAAAAAAAGGATACAATGTGGCAACATCATATGGACCTCTCAAGTCAAGCGGCTGCAATTTACAAGGAAAGAAAACAAAAACCCATAAAAATGCTACTTTTTTTTACATTTTGGGTAGATTTTTTTATCACAGACACACCATGAACATACATATTACAATATATAAAAGGCAACTAGGCTATCCCTTATACTATGCCTGCTTTACACACCATGGATAGAAAACAGGGGCCAGTAATGTAGATACCTAAATGCATATACAACCCTTCCCTACCTTTTCTTAAGCCTTTTCTATAGCTAGTAGTTGAGACACATAAAGGAGAGGAAACAAACAAAAAACTTACCCTTTCTGCACCACTTGAAACAATAATGTTCTAAATGAAAAAAAAATACAGAATTATCCATGTGCAGAAAAAAAAAACAAAAAAACAGATTAAGTCATATATTCACCACTAAGGGTAAGACAAATTTACCCTTAAATTAAAAAATGTAGGAACACTAGTCTTATGCAAAAGATATATACTGTATATACACTTTAAACTGAGGATATATTAAAATGACTGAACACAATCCTAATACAAAATGTACCTTGCACTTGGTAGGGGGACCGATATGTATCCCATACACAATACATTCTGACTTTAAAATCGAATTACAATCTTCATTAGAATTACCAAAATTATTTATTATATAAGCACCTACTTTAATAATTTATTTAACTCATATCCATTCAGGCAGGCCCACACACTACATAGTTGGGAGATCTAAAGGAGTTTGTGCATTAAGACTAACATGTGTAGTGAGACCTTTAAAAACATATTGTAGCACACTCCTGTTTTATCATTGGAAAAATCAGTTTTTTGCCTTGGCTCAGGCCTGCTACCATTTAGTTTTTAAAGGGAAAAGAGGAATACTTGTGAGAATCCACATATGAAATCTGCCACTTTTGACTCACAAACTGCATACTAGTTTTAAGGCAGTTCAGCTTTTATATCCCAAAACGTGAAAGTTGCAAAATGACACTTTGCATCAGAGATTTTATATCCATATATTTAGATCAATGACAGTTTCTACTTAAAAAGGACAACTGAGCCCATTAGACGTTTGACTTCAAAGCTAAGGCCTTGTTGCAATAGTTTCAGTTTGCATGCTCCTGAAAGGCCACAATTCAGGCAGTTGGAATTAAATTGATTTATTTGTTGTACAATATGGCACATTGACCTGGAGAGGCTGGTGGCATAATTTGGCTTTCTACCGACTGCAGCTGCTGGCCAGAGAGGAGAATCTTTCCTTGTTTCAGATGTTCCATGAGGACCTTCACAAACTGCTTTTCCATAGAGAGATATGTTTCTCAAAGGGCAATAAGGTTATGTTGTGTCTACAGGTCCTTGCAAACTACTTTCAAGTAGGAGTTGTTTTCCTTTTTTTGTAGCAGTCATTACTTTGCACATTACTGCACTATAGAAATTATTTCCTATTCAACTCCATCCTCCACCACTGTCCCTTGCCGATGGATTCCTTGAGGGCACATGTTGCGGTGATTCCTAAAGAGGGGAAGGACACCGCACAGTGTGGGAGCTACCGTCCTATAGCATTATTATGTATGCGCTGCAAATTTATGTGCCTTATATAGGGTATACTACGCTACTTGACCAGTGGCTTGCTCGATGCTAATTGATGGGCTCAGGAACTGGTGATATGCCACTGTGCCTTTAATTGTTTTGCCTCGTTTTGAAGTTAGGTACACCATTATGTTTTGTACATTCTTGTATGTTATATTGAACAAGTTGGTTGCCTGCGTGCAGACCTTTACGATTTGATAATATACCAACCTATTGTTTTATTTTTTTCTTGCTCAATAAACCGAGATTTGAAAAAAAAAGAAATTATTTCCAATAAATTACAAAGTAAATTCAAGTCCCCGAATTTGATAACACTTGTTATGGGCGGTAGTGGTGGCACTGTACTAAAATAGGACAGGATTTTGCCACTTCTAATGTCAATATAAAAAGGTCGACATCGGTGCTTCTACATACACTATATTGACAAACGTATTGGGACACCCCTCCAAATCATTGGTTTCAGGTGTTCCAATCACCTCCATGGCCACAGGTGTATAAAATCAAGCACCTCGGCATGAAGACTACTTCTACAAACATTTGTGAAAGGGTCGCTCTTAGGAGCTCAGTGAATTCAAGCGTGGTACTGGATAGGTTGCCACCGATGCAATAAGTCCATCCGTTGAAATGTCCTTTCTACTAAATATTACACAGTCAACTGTTTGTGGTATTATAACAAAGTGGAAGCAACTGGGAACAACAGCAACTCAGCCACAAAGTGGTAGGCCACGTAAAATGATGGAGCGCGGTCAGCGCATGCTGAAGCATGCAGATGTAGCTACAGACCTCCAAACTTGGTGTGACCTTTAGATTGGCACAACAACTGTGCGTAGAGAGCTTCATGGAATGGGTTTCCATGGCCGAGCAACTTCTTCCAAGCCTTACATCACCAAGTGCAATGCAAAGCGTTGGATGCAGTGGTGTAAAGCACGCCACCACTGGACTCTAGAGGAGTGAAAACGTGTTATCTGGAGTGACGAATCACGCTTCTGTCTGGCAATCCGATGGACGTGTCTGGGTTTGGCGGCTGCCAGGAGAATGGTACTTGTCTGACTGCATTGTGCCAAGTGTAAAGTTTGGTGGAGGGAGGATTATGGTGTGGGGTTGTTTTTCAGGGCTTGGGCCTGGCCCCTTAGTTCCAGTGAAAGGAACTCTTAAGGCATCAGCATACCAAGACAGTATAGACAATTTAATGCTCCCAACTTTGTGGGAACAGTTTGGTTATGGCCCCTTCCTGTTCCAACATGACTGCGCACCTGTGCACACAGCAAGATCCATAAAAGACATGGATTAGCGAGTTTGGGGTAGAGGAACTTGACTGGCCTGCACAGAGTCCTGACCTCAACCTGATAGAACACCTTTGGGATGAATTAGAGCAGAGACTGCGAGCCAGGCCTTGTCCAACATCAGTACCTGACCTCACAAATGCGCTTCTGGAAGAATGGACAAACATTCACATAGACACACTCTCAAACCTTGTGGACAGCCTTCGCAGAAGAGTTCAAGCTGTTATAGCTGCAAAGGGTGGGTCAACTCAATATTGAACCCCAAGGACTAAGACTGGGATGCCATTAATGTTCATGTGCGTGTAAAGGCAGGCGTCCCAATACTTTCAGCAATATATTGCATCTCCCTCCACCCAAGGAAGCAGAATAGTACCACCTTGTGTCATGCCTACTAAACATTTTGCAGAGCAAATTTTCTTCTCCAAGGCTGCACCTTCTTATTATATTAGCGTACTGTCAAATTTATTTTTAAAAGTGAAGGTTTTTGATGCATGTACCCGAAATTAAACTAATACTTTGTGCAGTGCAATCTGTGCCGAAACCGAGCATTTACTAAAACAAGCAAACAATCTCACAGCAGAGCCCTAGGCTTCTCAAGAAGTTGCCCTTCTAACCAGCACATATTTTTTTGAGAGATTGATTTGGCTTGGTGGCAGGTCAGGCTGCAGGCATGAGGTTATAATAAACAATTCAAGAGAACAATGACTGCCCTTAGGACTTAAATGACCGGGCCTGGTGCCAGGATTTGTGAATCAGATGCTGTCACAACAGCACAAGCTGATGTTTAACATCTCAGAGGAGACAAGTGAGGAAAGTAACTCAAAAGCAAGTTTTATACAATCAATCATTAGAACATACAGAATATATTATTAGATATTCATATTAGCACTTATATATAAAACGTGCTCTATGTTAGTACCGCAAGCAGGATAAGGGGGTGTCCCTAAGTGTCAAGGAAGTGCAGATAAATAGTATTAGGGATTTCTATTCCACAGGACAGTAAGAATCAAACAACGCTCTGAAAGGTTCCACATAAGACTGTTCTCACCCTCCACATTACCTAGTTTTACATGAAAGATAAAATGCAGAAAACAATTCTTTAAAACGGAGCACATTTTCTCACATATGCTGCACTGGGCAAGTTGTGATTAAAATCATTATGCACACACACACACACACACCTGTAGCCTTGAGATTCATTGGGTAAAATAGCCAGTAACTATGATAAAGAGACCAGCACTACAAAGTGTAATCCACTTTACTTTATTTGAGCATAGTTACAGTCATACCAATTTTTCATGAACATAAATATCCCCTTTATACAGCACTTTATGTAGCCTTGACAAACGTTGGATTGCAGACTGTAACCATGCTTAGATTTAATGAATACGATTTTGGATTACACTTTTGAGTGATAGCCTATTTATCACTGCTTGTGAAAGAATGCGACATGCTGCATCTCTAGATGTATTCCCCTTCCAAGTCCCATTCCAATCTATTGAACGCAGAGCAGCACATTTGAAAAACACGGTCATGGTGAGTTGCTGTATGCGTTAGGGTGTGTACAAGTCCTAAATGTGTACGAACATTGCTGGGATCTTGTCCCCGTTGAGCACATCTCCCTATTAGCCGTCATTTACAGGTTGTGACTAAATATACCGGCATTCACGCGGTTTCCAGGTACTGGCAAACAAATATTTTTATAATTGGATTTCCTGAAACTAAAAGAAATGACCACAAGTCTCTGAAACAAACATGTCTGTTAAATGTCACACTGCCAGGAAAAAAAACCCATAGAATCTAAAGTGTTGCAGAGCATTTTTGGCCCTCATAATGAGAAAATAAAAGCCAGCATGTTCACTGTAGACAATGAAATCCAAAACAGGCCACGGGGAGTCTGCAGTCCTACAATGTATCCCTGCTGTGCAGCATCATTAATGCTACATTACGCTAGTGTGGTCATGCTGTGTAATTCACCTGCATCAGGCAATGTCAGCATGACTGCAAGAACATAACTGACTTAATGTGTTTTAGTGAGTCAGCGAAATATATGTGCTTTCTGATGATTTTAAACACCTGTTATATAAGCATGCATTTATTATTTTAGCCCCCACAAGTTATACACAAGAATCAAACAGTTTTTTTTTTTTTCTTCAGGTCACTGTAACTTCGTTTATGCTACAACACTACATCTCTGCAAGGCGGAGGACCAAAACTGTGGTATTGTAAGACTGTACAATGCAACACAACATAATTACTTACCTTTCCTTTGCTGGTCTGCATTAAGTTGAGCGCATTTGAAATTGTATATCTCCTTAATGTAGAGTCTTTGATGGCTGGAGTGTAAATCAGTTCAAAAAAGATGCCTCGCTCAATTGCCTAGAAAGAAAATGAGAATAAAGAGTGTGTGTGTACACGGTATATAATGTACATCAATGGGAAGCGAGGGAATTAGGTTCCAGGCCTCTCTCAAAAATGACAAAAGTGACATAATACACTATATTTAAAGCTTTGAAATTAGTGTTTGGAATGCTCCAAGGGTCCCCTGTGCCCCTAGCATGGCTCTGTCTGTCTCCATATCTCCATGAGTACCCCTGTGCTCCTCCACATCTCCACGTGTACCCCTGTGCGCCTCCAAATCTCCAAGTATCAACCGACGCATGTTTGCATGCGTGCATGTATGGGTGGGGGCTTTAACAAAAATTTCACCTAGGACCCCCCTGAAGAAGCTGATGAAGCAGAGATCTGCTTCATCAGCTTCTCTCCAGCGTCTGAAGTTGGAGAGTGACACAAGAATGCGGAAGTGATGTAATAAACCTGTACCGACCTCCCTCTGATCCCCTGTGGAGCCCGGGACCAGCTTGACAACGGGAGGGGGGGCCGTGGAGGGGGGACACGGGCCGGCAGCTCATAGAGCCGGCAGATCGCTTGTATGTTAACAGGCATCGGTGCCTGTTTTTAAATTGACTGTTTCCCGCACCGGCCGGGAGGTAGTTAAAAAAAAAAAAAAAAGTTACAAAAAGGGTAAAAAAAACACACCTGTGTCTCCACTGTGCGCTCCCGTCCAAAGATCTGAAAAATCTCGGGCAGCCGCAAAGGCTGATGGGGCGGGCGTATGCACTGTAGAGATCTTCGTCCGGGAGATGAGGAGAGACACAATGTAAGTCTATGCCGGCAGTCTGCACCCACACAGACGACACAACGGTCAGCGCTGGATCAGAGACCGATACCAGCACTGGAGGGACAGCTGAAAACTACAGGAAAGATGATGATGATTGGATCAAGAGGCATCATTTAAGCCAAGTCCTTAACTAGCATTGGGGGGGATCTCCATTAATGTCACTAACCCAGGAAGTCTGTTATTAGCTAGATCAGCAAATGAAAGCTAAGGAAAAAAAGCCAAAAAAGAAAACTAATGCAGCCACCACATTTGAAGACTGGTAAGCTGAAACGCATTACATTGTTGTTTTTGGGTTAGGTACATTTTAGGTGTAAAAAAAAATGTCCAGCAAAAGAAAAACAAAAACAGACTGGAAGGAATTAGGGCACCTGTCTTTTCAGCTAAATTGACTGACCAGTATCTCCTCTTATATTCACATAACTGGATTCAAAACAGAAGACTAGCAGGAAGATAAGTTAGTGGGCCCGCTGGAGCTCGGTATCACTCCCCATAAGGGGTTTTTCACTTTCTAAAGTTGAAAAGTTCATTAAAGCGCCAAATGTCTCTATAGTAGAATCTGTTCTCTGCTGCAAGAAGCAATCTGTATAAAGCCTTCAAATGAAATAGGAGTACTAATAATAAAAAGGTATTGAATCATGTTTACGATCAACTTGCTCTACTTGTAAGACTTACGGCACTTATAGGTGGGCTTCGGAAAAAGAATGGAGATTTTTCGGTTACATTGATACAGATGACATCTACGTCAATGCTTGTACAAGCAGCCTGGTATATGACAGAGGAAGACGTTAAAATGATTTTACAAAGAAAAGATTTCTGAACACTTTGCATAATTGACATACAATACATAGTTAATCAGGTTTAAACAAGACACATGTCTATCGAGTTCAACCTATAGAGATATGAAAAAAAAGAAGAAAAGCCTAAACAGAACGTTATGCCACCAATCACCCACTGTTGATCCAGAGGAAGGCAAAAAAACCCCTATAAAGCATGGTTCAATTTGCTCCAACAGGGGAAAAAAAATTCCTTCCCGATAAAACGTTTCATCTTATGCATGCAGAATACCAGCCTGTTGGTTAGTCACCACAGCATGCTCCTGCCATATTCTGTTTGAAGTGCATCAGAAATCGATGTCAAATTCTTTCAGGGAACAATCCACAAGAAAAAAAAAAGAAGTTTTTTCTTTGCCATCTGTACTCACGGCTATCTATTTCGCCTCCCTCACAGTTGTGTTATACAGAAATGGGAAATGTGAACAAAATATAAACCACAAAAAAAGGTCTAACTCTTTACCACTCCATCCTAAACTACAGAAAGCCTTGGAAGCAGCTCCACTTTAAAATACATAAAATGTATACTGCTAGGATATTTCCTGACAAGAGTATATAAAAAGAGCAGAGGTCAGAATCACTTACATGAAATAACTTCTCAGTCTTGGGATACACAGCCACGATATCATAAGGTCTTGTTAATGTTGACGTTGACCTCTGAGAAAAATACATAATGAGGAAATATACATCATACCTCAATGTTTCAAGACTGTATTATTTTGTGTTTGAAATGGTTTATTACAATATTGCAAATTTTAATGCAGAACAGCATTTTCTGAAACAACTTCACCGGCCTGGGACATTTTTGTAGCACTTAGCTACTATGTTCAATTTTTCTCTTTTTTAGCTGCAGGTGCAATGGATGTAAGTGGGAGGGACATGTATTTTTTTTAAGCAAATCTACAATAATCGTCCAATAACGCACTGCATGTTGATAACATTTTTTTTCTAGTAAAGGCAGTAGATGGGCTTGCAGTGTACTACTAGGTTTTAATAAATGCACAACAAGAACCAGATACCAACATACCAGTGAGTTGTAATGGGATGGATCAGAAGCGATAATCGTCAATCTAGTTAAAATCTTGATTGGTGTTGATT